>NC_041389.1:480281581-480297697 GCF_002162155.2 Triticum dicoccoides
TATCGAGAGTAGTGTTTATTATCCAAATAATTATTTTAACATGTGGACAGTGCACCATTGGATTGCAGGGACATTTCAATCGAAATCCATGCAAAAAACGAGAGTAAGAGTTTTTCCTAACTCCAATCGTACATGCACACAACCACAGCCACATGAATTTGATTTCTTATATCTCCCCCGACACAATTGTCACTAGTTAGTGGATGTAATTAAATGATAGTTGGAATTTAGTCATTGGAAATGCACTAAGTGATATCATGATTGGTTCCAGTGCGTCAAATATATTTAAAGGTCCAGACTCGGGTTTGCCACTGTCAACATTGGTACGTATATATGGTACATATGAACAATTTTAATATATGGCCTTCGCCTCCTCTCAAAAATATATATTCATATCCATTTTACCTACTTTTGTTATCTCTACCTAATCTCTGTGTAATAATAAAGCACGGAATGTTGTTGGTCGTCCGTCGCGCCATTTCGCAGAAAACCACCTACAGTTCCTTGAAATCAACCCGCACTACTGGTTTTAGTAAGTCAGGAAAATGTTTCAAATTTACGTAAAGCCCCTTTAGTTTTCTTGACATTAACTCGCGGTCCGGGTTTAACGAGTCGAAGAAAATGTTTTGGTTTTTGCAGAACCCCCTGAATTTTTCACGAATCAACCCGCGGTCCACTCGCCCAAACTAAAAGTTAAATGCTTAAGTCGTGATTCGAACACGGGATCCTAGTACTGTAGTAGCATCATGCTAGCTACCATCACGAGTAGGTGAGCCCGTTACATATTTTTTGAACTTAGACGGGTCTGTTATTAATTTCTTAGCTAACCAGGGAATGGGAGGAGAAAATTGCTAGCACTATAATTGGAAGTTAATATATACGTTATTAATGATTCGCATGGAATCAACCAATGAAGTCGACACTTCAATTTAATGGGGCTTGACTAAAAAAGGGGAATCTTATGATGACTACCCGACTAATATACCCACCCGAAGGTAGTCCTAGGAACTACATTCCGTATAACACACGACTATTCACCCTTAAATAGTCCCACATCGATTTCTTACACTAAATCCCCGCAAAAAAGATTTCTTAAATATCATCAATCTATATACATTCATAAATTGTTTGAAATATTAACAAGCCGCCTTGGAAATAACGAGCAGAGAATGAGAATGGAGGAGGTGCATCATCAGGCATTAATCGCATGAGTATGCAGAATTAAATGAGGACGTGCCCCTCCTGCATGATAAAGAGGGTGCTTGGATACGTTTTAGTCTCATGACTAAAAGTAGTGAGACTAAAACTTGGTAGCCTCACACATGCTTGGATACAAATACTAAATAGACTAAAATCGAGTTAATGAGCATTTATTATCCTCCAAACCCTCCAATCCAGAACTCGCATGTGTTAAAGGAGAGGAGTAAAATGAGGAGAGAGAGGACTAATCCACATTTTAGTAGGGTTCCCCTGGCTAAATTTTTTTAGTCTCAAGACTAGTTCTAGCCTCTCTTTAGTCAGGGGTGATTGGAACTTTAGCCTGTAAAAAAGACTAGTTTTAGTCAGACTAAAAATAGTCCCTTGGATCCAAGCATGCTCAAAAGAGGGCCTTGCACTATTGATTTGAAAAAAGGTATTGTGGTCTCCCACACAATCCTCACTACAACCACGCCAATTTTATTTTCCATTGCAACGGATGGTCCCTTTTGCTAGTAATAATAAATGAGCTATTGCTTCTACCCTTCTGTCATTAAAATTACCCCCGAAGTTGATAGAAGTCACCCACTATGCCACCTATAAATGGAAAAACGATTTGATTCGCTACATGGCCCTAATGACACACAACAACACAGCCAACCCACCGGCCAAAGCTTTACTCCCCCATCAAGAGACTTTAGTTCGACCCAGTGCCGCCCTTTTTTCACTTTTCTTTTTTTTTGCAAATTCAAATGCCTTTTAAAATAATCATATCTTTCAAACCCTAACTCCAAATTTAACATGTTGTATATGAAAATCGCGTAGAAAAATGTGTGGATAGCTACATTCACTAGCAAAATATAGAGGGTTACAAAGAAAGGCCTCGCTTGGGGCCTAGTCAGTGTCGATTTTGTACCCGACCTTGAGTATGTTTGCACGCCCACCAATTTGATATATACCATGAGTCTTAGTACTTAAAGTGACAATTTCCATCAAGTTTAAGCACCGATGGTGTAATTGACTCTTTATTTTATTCCATGGAGGTGATCATATGTGAAGTACACCGATCAACTCATATTCACACTACACTGGGAGTGATAGAGGAACATCATGCACTCACTCCCTACAGCAAATTATTTAGTTGTTTGCAACCACTGCGCACCCCTCCAGTTCAGCGTCGGCCTCAGCATTGATCCTGACATTGAGGAAGTCGACGGTGCGATCTCCTGCTGCAAATGCATCCCAGTATCCATCGGCCAATGTCTGGACCAAGCAGTTCTTGAACATCGCCGGGCGCTTCTCGTGGACTAGCACCCCTGGCGGCCCTATGATCCTCTCGGGCTCCGGCTGGTAGAACATCGCCAGTGACAGCCTCTCCTTGTCGGCGCTCGTCACCACGCGGTGCCACGGCGCCTTGAAGATTGCATTGCTGACGATCTGTGTGCATAGGAATTAGATACTACTCTCGTTCATGATCTTTGCAAATTACAGTAGTTATATGCATGTATACGTACCTCCATGCCCTCGCCGACAACGACCAACAGGTCATTACCGAGCACGGGGACATCAACCCAGTGGCCGTCCTTGAGCACCTGGAGGCCGCCGACGTCCTTGTCCATGAGGAGCAGTGTGATGACTGAGTTGTCGGTGTGCGGCTTCAGCCCGTTCACGAGGTCCGGGCGTGGGCAGGGAGGGTAGTAGGTGAACCTCGAGTATGACTTGAACCTCTCGCCCACCATGTTGATGAAGAAGCCCTCCTCCTGGTTCAGAAGCTTTGCCATGGCCTTCAGCACATCCATGGTCACTCTCCCACTCTCTAAGGTGTACTCGTGTAGGAGATCCCTGCAAATTAAATTATATATGATCTCCGATATAAATGCACACAAAAGAAAGATTTCCAATCGTTGAGAGCAACAATTTATGTGCAGATCGAGTACCTTAGATTCTGTGGCCAGAACTGGAGCCGCCTCTCGTCCTCCGGCTGGAGCTGGAGCCAGAGCCGGTCACACCAGTCGAGGATCTGCTCGTCGGAGTCGATGCGGTCGATGCCGTACCCTTCATTCTGGAACTTGACGCCGTCGATCACGTTGCCGCACTTCAGCTTCTCCTCCAGCGGCAGGTGGAAGAACTTCCTCGTCGCCTCAAGGATCTCGTCCAGGAACTCCTTTGGCATGCCATGGCCGGTCACCACAAAGAGGCCCCATGACTGGAGCGCAGAGCGAAGCTTGGCCGCCTCCTCAACATCATCGGGCTTGGCCAGACGGCTCACGTCCACGATGGGGATGACCAGCTTGGCTTGCTGTGCGACGGTGGTCGGCCGGTTCTCCTCGCTTAGCACGTACCTGCTCGGCGGCGCCACAAGTCCAACGTCCACGGCCACCACCTGCACCAGCTTTCCCTGATCCTGATGAACCATCTTGACGCTAGAATAGGTCTTCTAAACCAAGTGCATGCACTCTTTCCTTTGGCAGTCTATATATATAGGCTTCAGGTGGGCGCCTATTTCAACGTTATCTATCTAGTATTTGGAGGCCACTGGGTTATCATATCCATGCTAATATAAATCAATATCTACATCCAATAGACCTGAGTACCTGACCCGTCCATCCACGTCGATCGACCGATGTATGTTGCTTTGATTTTTGGCTCTAAACGTCTTTATCACATTTACTATTGTAGATAGATATACAGATATAGGTATGGATGAAGGAAAAAGTTAAAATGGGAACCTTGTGTTCTTTTGAAGTAGTATATATAGATAGATATATAGATATAGGAATGGATTAGATAGATATATAGATATAAGAGATATAGATATAGATAGATCAACTGATAAATAGATAGATGTCAATAAAACCTGGGATGGTTGAGGCTTTTTTTTAGAGAAAATCGGTGGGAGAAAAACCAGAGATGGAGAGTGGAAATCAATAGTAGGAGGAGGGAGGGGACAACATAGGGAATTTTGTCATTTTAGACCACCCACTATGGGCAGACTAATGGGTAGATTCATAAGTTAGCCTCATGCATATGTTAGTGTATGATACGATCAACATATACTCCCTCCGTCTAGGTGAGTAAGTCATCTTAGACTGTGCACCGTGATCAAGGAGGAGGGGAAAATGAGAGACATTAATGTTTATTTGCTAATTAATAGTATTGCATGCAATGAACTAACCACTGCATGTCGTGTTTGATAGTCTCAAGTCATTAAAAGCATGCACACCCTCATCTCTTATTGGTTGATATGTCAAGAAACAAGAAACGAAGTAGAAGTTAATGCACCGCGCCTAAGTGTTTTGGGATTATTTGGTTTTCGTAAGATGACTTACACACCTAGACGGAGGGAGTACATAATGCATAGTATCATAAATTAGTATCTTAGATGATATTATTTATTGCCATGCAAGACACATACTAATACTCCATTTGTTTTTATTTACTCTGCATATTAGAGTTGACTGAAGTCAAACTTCAGAAAGTTTGACCAAGTTTATAGAAAATGATATAAATATTTATCATAACAAATTTATATGATGTGAAAATACATTCAATAAATAAATCTAATGGTATTGATTTGTTATTGTATTCATATTTTTGTTTATAAACTTTGTCAAAGTTTACAAAGCTTGACTTTGACCAAAGCTAATACGCGGACTAAATAAAAAAGAATGAAGTATATTATTTATTATGATACGGTATCATGATATGATACTCAACCTTTTTTTTAATTCCATGTCACCTCTTCAAAATTGCCTAGTTAATATGCATGCTACTACCTATGATACTCTCATTACGAGCAGCCTTATCACATGCATTTAAGCCCGAATCTTTCCTTTAAATCAGCCACATCTAATCCAAGCTCCCACACAATCAATCCTTCCTTTCAATTAGTAGCCCACCACACATGGAGGCAATCCTTACTTTTAATTATCCCATCCATTTACCACATTCCTTATTTTAAATTAGTTGCATCCGTATCTGAGCCCACAATCTTTCTTTTAAATATCCCATCTTTTACCGCAATCCTTCTTTCAAGCCCACAATTCATTCTTTAATTAGGAAATCCATCTATTTATTGATTCCCGGGGACTGGTATATTAACCGGTCCGAGGCGGTCCCATCAAAGAAAAACTCGGTGCGAGCCGGTTCAAAAATTGGAGGTGGGACTAATCGGCATCAAAATTTGTAGCTCAGTTGGTTGTTGTCGCTGGGAGACTCGAGAAAGGTCCTGAGTTTGATCCCAAGTGGTGACTTATTTTTAATGGTCTGGAAAAAAGCGCACTCTTTTTTTCGCAGTCTATAGGAAAGCCCAATAGTTGTCTCAAAAAAATAAGAGAAGCCCAGTACAGGCTAGTTATGTATCAAAAAAGGAAAAAACGGTGGCCCAATACGAGTTGGTTACGTACGAAAAAAAAGAAAGTCCGGTACGAAAAGAAAGGGATGCACAAAAAATAGTATCACCTTGGATAGAAAAATCTCAATAATATAATATGGATGAACGGAACAAAAAAAAGGAGAAACACACCTTGCTTTATTAATATTAATAGTAGCACTGATAAAAACATATTAATACTAGCAAACATGTCCGTGCGTTGCAACATGAGAAAAAAAATCACCCCCTTCTACACATTTGATGATAGCAACAAATCCCTTGAAATCTCCATGCAACAAACAACATGATAAGGGGCGTTGCGTAATAATGCAATGATGGGATGCTTTTTGAAGTGTACTCAAAATGTTTTTAAGAAATTTATGGGCACAATTTCAAAAAATATGAAGATCAACATTAAGCCCAACATAGAGAAGGTATTAATTAAAGTCGCACCATAAACTTTATTCTAGAAATGAGTAACATGTAAGATAAATAACATATTTGTAATCTACATATTTCTCTAAGCGATTTTCATATATAACATGTTAGATTTGAAGTTAGGGTCTGAAAGATATGATTATTTTAAAAGGCATTTGAATTTGCAAAAAAGAAGTGCAAAAAGGATGGCGCTGGGTCAAACTCAAGTCTCCTGGATGGGGGAGTAAAGCTTTGGCCAGTGGGCTGGCTGTGTTGTTATGTTTCATTAGGGACCACACTGTATATAAACCAAAGGAAATGGCCCATGTAGCGAATCAAATCATTTTTTTCCATTTATAGGTGGCATAGTGGGCAATTTCTATCAATTCATGTAGTAATTTTAATGACGTACGGGTAGAAGCAATAACCCCTTTATTATTACTAGCAAAAGGGCTCATACGTTGCAATGGGAGATAAAATTTGCGTGATTGTATAGTGGGGATTGTATGGGGAGACCACAATTCCCATTTGCAAATCAATAGTGCAAGGCCCTCCTTTATCATGCAGGAGGGTACGTCCTCATTTAATTTTGCATACTCATACGATTAACCTGATGATGCACCTCCCCCATTCTCATTCTCTGCTCGTTATTTCCAAGGTGGCTTGTTAATATGTCAAACAATTTATGAATGTATATAGGTTGATGATATTTAAGAAATCCTTTTTTGCGGGGATTTAGTGTAAAAAATCGATGTGGGACTATTTAATTGTGAATAGTCGTGTGTTATACGGAATGTCGTTGCTAGCACTGCCTCCAGGTGGGTATATTAGTCGGGTAGTCATCACAAGATTCCCCTTTTTTAGTCAACCCCATTAAATTGAAGTGGTAATTGAAGCAAGTTTCCCTTTTTACCTTTGGTAGGTCGCCTTTATTGGCTAAGTCCACGTATATATTAACTTCCAATTATAGTGTTAGCAATTTTCTCCTTCCATTCCCTGGTTGGCTAAAGAATTAATAACGGACCCGCTTAAGTTCAAAAAGTATTTAACGGACTCACCTACTAGTGATGGTGGCCAGCATGATGCAACTGCAGCGGTAGCTAGGGACTGCGTTCCCACGTTTGTCCATCCACTCCACCTTTTTTTGCTGATTGGCAAGTGACAATTTGATTCAATCATCATAATTACATGACCCAATGGAGCACGAGCGTCACACCTTCCCTCAAAAATCGCAATCACCATAATTACATGCGCCAATGAGAGTCACACCTTCCCATAAAGAATCACAATCACCATAATTACATGCGTTAATGGGCCTCACACCTTCCCTTAAAATCGCGTCAAAAATCACCTACCCAAAAATCACGTCGCAAACCGTCGCCATTGATCCGCTACCTCCAATGCTGCAGAAATGAAGCCTTACGCGCCGGCACGACACGACTTGGATGCCGCCACCGATGTAGTCGTTGTCGCCGCCACACGCCTGGACGGCATGGCGAATCTCTGGAAGTGTTGCTTCCTTCATTTGATCGGATTTTTCACCCCTGCTTCATGTAGCTCGCTTGATTGATCTTCTCTCCCCGTGTATGCATGCCATGATGTAAGTGCATCCGCTCAATCTTTGCTTCCAGACTAGGTCATGTGTCAACATGCTGCTGGCTAGCCTTGGTGAGGCCGTTGCTCGTTCTCCGCAGCATCCGTGCGGTCCATCTGTTCTGCCACATCACCAACACACTCTCTGCGCCAAGATAAGTACACAAAGGATGGACAGGTCCTAGCTTCGCTAAGCAGCCGATGTACCAACCGATGGCACTCTCTACTATCTAAAAGAACCTATGGTTTCTTTTCCTGCTAGACGGACCGTGTTCTGCCCACCTTCGTCCATCCACTCCACCTTTTTTTCTCGATTGGCAAGTGACGATTCGATTCAATCATCATAATTACATGACCCAATGAAGCACGGGAGTCACATCTTCCCTTAAAAATCGCAATTACCATAATTACATGCGCCAATGGGAGTCACACCTTCCCTTAAAGAATCGCAATCACCATAATTACATGCGTCGATGGGCGTCACACCTTCCCTTAAAATGGCGTCAGAAATCACCTGCCCAAAAATCACGTCACAAATCGTCGCCATTGATCTGCTACCTCTGATGCTGCGGAAACGAAGCCTTACGGGCCGGAACGGCACGGCCTGGATGCTGCCACCGATGTAGCCGTTGTCGCCGCCACACGCCTCGACCACATGCCTGGACGGCATGGCGAATCTCATCAAGTGTTGTTTCCTTCATTTGATCGGATTTTCACCGCTACTTCATGTAGCTCGCTTGATTGATCTTCTCTCCCCGCGTATGCATGTCATAACGTAAATGCATCCACTCAATCTTTGCTTCCAGACTGGGTTATCATCAACGTGCTGCTGGCTAGCCTTGGTGAGGTCGTTGCTTGTTCTCTGCGGCATCCGTGCGGTCCATCTGTTCAGCCACATCCCCAACGTACACCACGCCAGATCAAGAACACAAAGATGGACAGGTCCTAGCTTCGCTAAGCATACGATGTACCAACCGATGGCACTCTTCAGGGCAGTACTGCTACGTGGTAGTCATTGCCGCATTGGCATGTGAATTGCTATTTAGTTGCACCAAGTTAGCCAATTCTAATATGTTTTCTCTCTCCAAAAATTCTAATCAGTTATACATGCAGATCCTCTTGCATCTTGTCTACTGTCAAAGCATTATCGTCCACTATGTTCACTGGAAAGTGTAGGGTGCGCGTGTGTGTGCATGCGCAGGTCGCGTTAGGCCCGTGGTGGCCTCGGGTGCGTGTGGTGCGAGTTAGTTAGCTGGTTGTTAGCATTGACCGGTGGAGATGGCCGCGTCGTGCGCGTAGCGTGCGCGTAGTGTGCATGACCGGGCTGATGGATTGCATGCAGGGTAATTAGCTAGGCAGCGTGCGTACGTGTGCAAAAGGAAACGTGGGCGCTGCGTTGTTGTACCACTACAAAGCCATGGCCACGAGTGTGTTTGTACTGAGTGGAGCACCATGTAGACATTGCAAAGAGAAAAAAGATTCGGCGTTCGTGCGCCCGTGGCGGCGTTCGTGCGCCGGCCCGGAATTTCTTGTGTCTTGTGTCTTCTTCTACCTCTAGCTGAGAGTGAGGAGAGGGAGAGGTAGCTAGGGTTGCCGGTGTGGCAACAACAGAAAGAACAATCACCACATCAAACGCTATGGCATGACAGAACTTACCATCTACACAATCGGCAAAGAGGACGGAATTGGGCCCTGTTTAATTGAAGAAGGAAGTTAATTTTTATGATTCATTTGCATCGAGGATTGTACATCAGATCAGTAGCTAAATACAAAGGTACTACAAGTCACATCGGTATAGTGGATCTACAATGCGACATGAATTTTAGCAGTTCCTATCTGTTGACGTTGGAGTGTGCTATTTTTTTAGAATCCAATTTTGCATTATCTGTATGCATCTCATTAGAATAAGAATGTGTACTAGGTCATTATTTATTTCCCCATCTAATAAAATTTTGGTTCTATTGATGTAGCACTAGCAGGCAGAGGCGCGGCTGCGTATGGGCCATCATTTCGTGAATTTGTACCTTAATTTGTTGTGAAAAAGTACAATGGGCGGGCACTGGTTTAAGAGAAAAAGTACAATGGTAGAGCACTGTCTAGCTAAATGATTTTTAGATGTAGATAAAGAGAATAAGTTGGTGGAGTAGCTTGTTGCTTGTCAGCACTCTGGATGATTTTCTCTTGGCCGTCATGTTTGAATAGTTTGCTTCGGAGTTCCGACCATCATGTTTTGTCATCGTTCTCTTCATCACAAAATCTTTTGTGTGCCCGGTTCTTGGCCTCTTCTTGTTGTTGTTGGCCTCCATGATTTGATGGTTCGCTTTGAACGTTCATGCTTTGTCATCATTCTTTTTCTAAAACGAAAGATAATAGCTCTTTTCCTTGTAGACATTCCTGAAATAAGATACATAGAACCATAGGGTCACCGATTTTTAGATGACACGGAAAAGAGGCACTGTTGGCATTTTGCTACAGATCTTGCTCATATTGTTGGTAAAAGATGATAATTGACAGGTATACGAAGTTGAACTATGTATGCCGACAGGAATCACCTAAGGCCTATCCTTGAATCATTATTAGGGGTAAAGAAGAAGAGGCATAGTTAATTGGTCAATGCCCAGCAAAATTTATAATGTACGTGGACCAAATTATGTGTCGGAGCAAAGTACGCGACATAAAGACTATGGTGGGGATGAATTTCATGGTGTCATGTGATGCAGAGCAAGACATACAAAAATGGAGTGGGCTAGGATTAATGCAAGTATTTTTTTTCTATACACCATCTACCGACGTAATGTAAGCTAATATCAATTTGAGAAATAAAAATCTGAAAGTATCAGAAATTACGCGTGTGAAGATATATGTTTCCTCACTTTGTAATGCCAAGCAATATCAATCGGAAGTAGGCATAAAAAAAGAGTACCAACAGACACCTCCGCTTAAGTAATACTTACCTTAGTCGAAGCTTCTATCAACTGACTGCTATTCTAGTTTTATGAAGGGATCGTTTGTTGTTCCTGTCAGGAAATAAATTAGCACATGCGAACACTTCACATATGTAAATTTGATTCAGGTGTGGGCTCATACGAAACCCTCAAAGGAACGCGACATTTTGATACCGTATTCTAAGAAAGATTGCTCACTGTACATATATACTTGTTTTGCATCAGAAGAAGAATACCATTCCGGCAATGGCAGAACCACTTAAAAGATAAGACTATAAACTTAGATGGCCAAGTTCTAATCTGAAGCATGCACTCCTCGGCCAAAAGCAAGATAAAGAACTGCCCGTGAGCCCATGATTGTTGTCCTATGCATTCCATGAAACACATGGTATACACAAATGTATAGATGGGCAATTTGAGTGCTCATGGTTACAGAGCCAAAGGACAGGATCACAGGACCTACATATATATGATGGAACTAAGGGTGGAATCTGTATCAACTCAGATAAATTTGTTCAAATCCAGATGCAAATTGCAACTTTCGTAAAATTACATATTAAAGTGCTTGTCACGGATTAAGTTTCGGTTTTTAGGCTACAACACCACTTTATATATCTTTCCTGCAACAATTTTTTGTCTACCAGCAACTCAAGAAATTCAATGAGGATTCTCAAGCTGTTGCTGCTAAGGCCTCTGCTAGTAATCCCAAGAAGGCTATGCCGAAGAAATCTGCTGTGAAGTCGAGTTCCTCAACAGCAATGCCCTCCGGCCAAGTTCTTCAACATCAAAGCCCTCAAGGCAGATTCCTCAGGCAAGTTCTTCAAAGGCAGCTCCAGTTCCCTCTGTTGCCACAAAATCCTCAGCTGCTGCTGCAAAATCCTCAACACCTATGCATCTTGCAACATGTCAACGGTTTGCAGGCTTTTCCATTACTTTAGGAGCATCTGCAAGTTCCTTAGCTCCACCATAGTCCTCAGCCAGTCCAACCTTGCTAAAAGTCAAAACTGCTGCTGGACGTGGAACGAGGCCAAGTCCTCATAAGAAGCAAGTGGAAAAATGTGCAGCCATGATCTAGGAAAAAAAACCGAGACCCGCCTCCTCTCCCGCGACCGCGCCGCCCCCGCGGGCGGCTGGTCGCGCCCAGCCCTCTCCCCCACGCGCCTCTCCCTCCCCCTTCCTCTCTGCCGCCGTCGCCGGCGCCCGCTGCGGGCCTGGCCCGGGCGACGCTGGTGGCGGCGGCCCCCTGGCTTTTCCCCTCTCGGGTGTCCGCCGGCGCGGGACGGGGCGACCCCGGGCGGTGCTTCTAGGCGGCGACGGTCCAGCGCGGCGGCGGCGGCTCCTGGCGCGAGCGGGGGCGAACTTCTGGTCGGCGGCGTCGCCGTTGGCGACGGGGTGACGCGGCGGCACGGCCTGGCGGCGCCCGCTCGGCCCAGATCTGGGCCCTTCGGGCCCCATCTGGGCCTGGGCGGGCCGGCGGCGGGGCGGGTCGGCTTCATAGCTTCCGTGAGGCGGGGGAGAGACGATGAGCGGCAGGGTGCTGGTGGCGCCATCGCCGGCTTGCTGCAGCGTGATGGCGGGGCTTAGCGGGCCCGTTTCGGGCCTGGCCGGGCCAGGGGTGGCCTGGCATGCCCTGCTGCCGCGTCCGGACGGCTACCGCGACGGTGCCGGAGGTTCTGGCCTCCCGCACGATGGCGGTGGAGGTGGTTCCCTCCCGTTCGGCTTTGGTGCTGCTTCTCCCTCCGCGGGGCGCTTCTCCCCGGTCCTCTTGGCATCGTGTTGGTGTTCGCAGTGAGGCGGCGTGGGTGACGGCGCAACCGCGATGGCGCATAGTGGTGGGCGGCGGTGTGGCTGGTCGGCTCCGGTCCGTGAGGCGGTGGGGATTGGAGTTCGGGAGAAATCCTTGCCGGTCTTCGGCCCGATGCGGTGACACTTGCGGGTGCCATCATTCCTTCCTAGAGGGTGTCGGTGATATCCATCCCCCACCTCCCTCCGCGTGCCGGGGAAACCCTAGGACATGTTCGGACAGCAGCGTCGTCGGCGTCGCTTTCCTTCTTGGAGGTGCTGTTTTTTACGCGGTGGTCCGGAGCCTCGGGTTGTAGTGGTTTGGGTCTGGTGGGCGTTGCGGTGGCGGGTCATCCACGCTTTGTCGAGCTGCCGTTGTTGGCATTTGCTTCTTCTTCTTTTTCTCTTGGGCTTGTTGTGCTGTTCGCCCCAGCGATCCTGTATCGGTGTTGGTTGCTTTGGAATACAAAGCGGGGGGAAACCCTTTTTCGGTATAAGAAGCAAGTGGTGTTCCAAGTTCCGTCTGATGACGATGAACCTGATGATGAAGAACTCGCTAAAATCATCAGGGACATGCAAGAAAGGGCCGCTAGAGCCAAAGGTAGTTCTATGCCTCTCATGCTGGATCCAAAGAAGATCCTCGACTTCATTGACTTGTGGCATAAGGACCCCAACACTCCATTGCCTGACTTGAATCTCACTCCTGGTCAAAGTCATATGTTAACGACCTTCATCAGTGAAGAAAAATGAAAATTCGAGAAGGCCAGACAAGATCAACGAAGAGGACTCAAAGAACCTGAACTACTTCATGATGTTCCAGTCAATCCTCCTTCTGAAGGCGCAAGGCTTATGTATGAAGAAACTGAACTTCCAAATCATATGATGCAAGTGCCGATGAAGCCTTCGAAGGAAGGCCAAGCTCCAAGAACCGCCTTCCTAGTGAAGGAATTGCTTTATGTGCCAAGGACAATCTACCGTATTCTGACCAAAACCTCAGTCCGATCAAAGGTCACAACTCTGAAGAAGAAGTTGTTGGCATCATGAAGAACCTGTTGTTCAACATGATACATGGTATTCCCATTAACTACCATGATTTCTTCATGATGACTTTGACGAATGTTGAATTGTCACCTTATGAGTAGAAGCCTTATGCTCCATGGATTATGAAATTCATCATAAACATGTCTTCAATTCACTACAAGGCAGGTTGTCAGAATCACCTCAGCTTCTTGCCTCCTATTAAAATCCTCAAATGGACCATTTCCTCAGTTGACGAAAAAGGCAAAGCCGTTGTTATTGATGAAGGTACTCGTCCATTGGATGTTCAGTTTTGCAAAGCTGCATCTTACTCCACCAATGATGACTCCGCAACTCAAGACTCTGCCGCAAAAGCCTCAAAGCCAATTCCTCAAGCCACTGCTCCACGCGTGATGACTGGTTGTGAGCTTCTTCTAAGTCTTCATCAGAAGGTCGATCGCAATCACAAGTGGGTCAAGCGTCAATTTGGATCAATTCTTCAGAACATGACCGTCACGTAGAACACTATGAAGAAGAATCATTACTATGCGCATGAAATCTTCGATCGCACTTGGGCTATTCTGTCACATCTTTACAATGATGAAGATCTCAAGTAGATGGGTTTCAACAGGACTTTGACTGGTCTCAGCCTCCTTCAAAGAAATTCAAGAGGTCAAAGTTCCTCAGCTGGTCACAGGTTTATTTTCTTCATCTCATGAAATGGATGAAGATGAAGATCTCAACGACACTGCGGCAAGCCCTACTTCAACGGATGACCCCAACAACACTGACGCTCATCCATCAACATCATGATGATATTCTTCAGGGGCGTTAATCCTTATTTTTTGTCCCTTTTGATCATTCGATGACAAAGGAGGAGAAATTTGAGTTAGTCTTCAGGTGGGTCTTATATATGGGCTGTTTTTTCCGTTAAGTTGCAACTCTTGCTCTTCTGAGGTGTTTGCTCTGATGAGTTGTAAACTTAAGTCCGATGATGGTCTGATACTTTTGAACTTCTTTCTGCATGCTTATTCCCTCAAGTACCTTAATGCACGCATGCTGAATTTCATCAGAGACCATATTTCATCTTGCATTTTAAATTCTTCATATCATATGTTAAATGTGTGTATGAATTACAAGATATAGGGGACATCTCCATGATTTTACTCTACAATGTGCATTTGAAATCCAATGCAAATTCCTCAAATATGCACATCTTCAAGGGGAGTTCTTGTATATCTTGCACTCAAATTCCTCAATATCAGTATTTACACTTCATATGTTTATCCCCTTTGAAAGCTTAACCTATTTGTCATCAATCACCAAAAGGGGGGGTGTAAGTGCATCTAGTGCCCCTTAGTAATTTTGGTGTATTGAAGACTTATAGCTAGGTTAAGGGACTAATGTGTTTGTGATTGTACACAGGTTCTACAAGTCTATGAGGAGTTTGATATTTATGAAGAAAGTCGACCCCTAAAAATGAATGTCTTCATTTGAAGACTTTGGTTTTCTTGAAGACTTTGAAAATGAGGAAATTGGTGTGACCTTGAAGACTTTGATATTGATGCGAGGACTATGAAGCGTGAAGACTTTGTTTTCGTAGTTTCATTTTTCTCTTTCTTGAGTCATAGGAAACACCGTACTGTTAAAGGGGGTCGAGGTAAAACTAAGGAA
This sequence comes from Triticum dicoccoides, assembly GCF_002162155.2. Classification (NCBI taxonomy): domain Eukaryota; kingdom Viridiplantae; phylum Streptophyta; class Magnoliopsida; order Poales; family Poaceae; genus Triticum; species Triticum dicoccoides. Next base: position 480,296,579 of record NC_041389.1, read on the forward strand.
AAGTTTCCAAGTGATGCTCATCTCAAAGCCTACACATACCCTATCCTTTCGAGTGAAGCAATTGAAAATCTCATACAGTTCAGTCAACTTCTTCAGTGACAGAGACGAAGATCTTCTGGTCTCTAAGGAATTTGTTCTAACTGAGGAGTTAGGAATTCGCCAGTGCGGATTGCCTACAAGCGAGGAACATGATAGCCCTGAGGAATTTGAGAGCTCAAATTTTCTGACCGTTGTTGTGCTACGCGCCAGCTGTCCTAAATATCTTACCCACCTAACGGTCATATCATCGAAGGGCATTTATGTCTTATCAAGACGGGTTGCTCCCCGGCTATAAATAGCCGCCCCTACAACCACTAGCTGGTTGGCTGCTCCAAGAGAAACTGACACTTGTCATTTAGAGTATCCCATCCTCCGAGGACTTTGAGAGAAAATCATCAGCGAGGAAAAACCCAAACCCAACACCTAAAACCCAAAAGTGATTGAGCATCACTGAAAAGATTGTTCCTGTGTGGAACCGACGCTTGTTACCTTTGAAGACTGTGCTTCACTGCTAGAAAAAGGCCTGTTAGTGGCGCACCTATTTTGGCTATTAATGGCGCACTATAGATGCGCCGCTATTACCACGCCACTAGTAACAAATACTAATGGCGCACCTCTGGTGCGCCATTAGTATTGCAGGTAACAGTGGCGCACCTTGTAGTGCGCCATTACTATTGCTACAGGTGCGCCACTGGTAACTTTTTTTTGAATTTTTTTGATTTTTTTTGAATTTTGAAGGCGGGAAAATGGTAGTGGCGCACTGTCTAACCCCCACCGTGCGCCATTGCTATTTTTGAATTTTGAATTTGGATCTGGATCACGATTTTTTTGCCCATTTTTTGCTCGTTTTTTTGCAGGATATTTTTTCAAATTTTTTTCTCGTTTTTGGATCTTGTACGTTCTTTTGCCAGAGAGGAGTTCGCTGGAGAGGAGGGCCGAGGAGAGACCATGAGGAGGAGAGGAGGGAGGAGGAGGAGGAGGTCACCGGAGAGGAGCTCGCCTACATCACCGGGGAGGTGGAGGAGGTCGCCGGAGTGGAGTTCACCGGAGAGGAGGGGGAGAAACCGTGAGGGGAGGGGA
>NC_041389.1:480297802-480420481 GCF_002162155.2 Triticum dicoccoides
GAGGAGATCACCGGAGAGGAGGGAGGAGGAGCTCACCGGAGAGGAGGGAGGAGAAACCGCGAGGGGAGGCGAGGAGAGGAGGAAGGAGGAGGTCGCCAGAGAGGAGGAGGAGGAGGTCGCCAGAGAGGAGGAGGGGAGTATGGTGGAGGAGAGGGGGAGAGATGGAGTGGAAGAGAGGAGGAGATGGAGTGGAGGAGAGATGGAGTGGAGGAGGAGGAGAGGACCCCGCCACAGCCATATATAGGGCATAGTAATGGCGCACCGTGGGCAGGTGCGCCATTACTAACTTTTTTTATATATTTTTTATTTATTTTGATTTTTGAAGGCGGGAAGATAGTAATGGCGCACCATGGGCAGGTGCGCCACTACTAATTTTTTTTTATTTTTTTGAAATTTTTTGCCTCCAGATCTTAAAAGTATTGTAACATTTTTCTGTTAGGTTTTTGGGGATTTTGAATATGTTCAACGGGGTTCCCCCGATTGAATTCGGATGTAACTTTTCGATTGGATGATTTTTCATATAAAAAACTTTTTAATCCGAGTTCGTATGCAAAAGTTATGCCCATTTTACTAAATTCCAGAGAGATTTTGCAAATAAATTCGAAATCCATATTTGTAAATTTTCCCAACAACTAGACCACATATCACATGGGAAACTTATTTTCTTTTATTTTTTTGACATTTCCATCATTTTCTTTTATTTTTTTAAAACTAAAAAGGCGATCCAAGGGGGTGCATTTGGTGGGATTTTTGGTCAAAGTTAGTAATGGTGCACCGTGGGTGTGGTGCGCCATTACTACGGTGCACCGCGCCATTACTAACTTTGAAAAAAATAAAAAAAATTGTTAGTAGTGATGCACCGAGGGTGTGGTGCGCCATTACTAGTTAAAACTAGTAATGACGCACTATCTCCTGGTGCGCCATTACTAGTTTTTAAAAAAAATTGTTAATAGTGGTGCATCGTGGAAGTGGTGCGCCATTAGTATTTAGAGTTTAATGGTGTACCTATATATGGTGCGCCACTGCTAAGTGGCGCACCACATATGTGGTGCGCCATTAATGTCCATATTAGCTATAGCCGTTTTCCTAGTAGTGCTTCTTCCAGACGGTTAGGCGTCATGGTCTAGAGCATCCAAGATAAATTGTGGATCGCCGAGTGACCGAGTCTGTGAAGTTTTGGAAGTCACCTGAAGACTTACCATGAGTGATTGGGTGAGGTCTATGTGACCTTAGCTCAAGGAGAATACAGTGAGAACTGTGTGTCCTCAGGTTTAAATACCTAGCCGCTCCAACCAGACATACAACCGTCACAGCAGTTGGAACTGGCTAACAAATCATTGTCTTCACCAAGCTATTGGTTCTATTTCCTCAACCCTTCTTTTTCTCATTCATGTGTTAATGAACTTGGTCATTACTATTTGAAGACTTTGACTCAAGACTTTCTCAATTTCCTCAACCCTATTTCTTCAGTCACTTTGTTTTCTGCCTGCTTATCCTGTTTACACGCTACCTGTGCGCTGTGCTTGTTTCATATCATCATGATGACTATGTTACTACCATGTTATGCTTTCACCCGAGTACTTATTCTGATGCTTGTAGTTTGTCGCTTGGCAAATTCCTCAAGTTGAATTTCCTCGGTGATGAATTTATAAAAATTGCCTTCACCCCCCCCCCTCTTGTCGATATAACGCATTTTCAATTTGCAACGGGAGATTGCACCGTCGACTTCCTCAATGTCAGGATCAATGTTGAGGCCGACGCCTAACTAGAGGCGCGCGCAGTGGTTGAACAACTGAATAGTTTGCAGTAGGGATTGAGTGCATGATGTTGCTCTGTCACTCCCATGAGTGTAGTGTGATGTCAATAGGAGTTGATTGATGTACTTAGTATATGATCATCTCCATGCAATAAAATAAAGAGTCAAGTGCACCACATGTGCTTAAACATGATAAAAATGGTCACTTTAGTACTAAAACTTGCGGCATACATCGAACTGGTGGATGTGCAAAAACAATGCTAATCATGGTCGGATGCGAAATCGACGCTTACTAGGCGCCAACCGAGTCTCGGGGCCAGCTTTTTGTGTGACCCTCTGTATTTTAGGAACGTGTGTAGCCATCCCAACCACTACCATATGTTGTCTAATATGAATATGGCTTCTTTACATCCTTATGGAGTGAAATAGTCAATAAGAATTTCATTCAAAATGAAAGCCTGCCACTCAATCGAGAACGTTTCATGCCTATAAATGATAATTAATCTTTCTGTATGTAAATTATAATCATATCTTATAAATAATACACATAAGATAAAATGAATTTCAGAAATCTTCACGTAATTTTACAAAAAAAATCACTTATTTATTTTAATATTATCCATATAATTAAATTATGAAATATAATAACTAGTTGCAGTCAGTCTGGCCCATTTTCCACAAGCTAGTCTTTTTTACAAATTTTTGGAAAGGATATAAATTGTAATCATAGTAATAACAATCAAGTTAGATTATTTTTGTGTTATAAATAATATATATACAAATAAGTTAAATTAAAAAATTCCATGTTTTCAGATCATGTATTATTATAAAATATATTTATATAATTTAAAAAATGCTTGTACTCCTTCCTTGCCATATTACTTGATGCAAAATGTTCTAATGCATCACTAAACATTTTAAAAGAAGAGGGAATACGAATATTTTCCCAACTCCAGATGACATTCAGTTAATTAATCCTGATGCAAAATGTCCAAGTTCAATATGTTGGAGGCGTTTCACAGATACATGGATAACATTTTCAGATTTTTTATATTTTCCTGATTAATTTTCATATATAAATTATATTCATCTGGGCTATAGATTATTTTATATGATTTTTCAAAGTTTAATTGAGTTTCTAAATTTTCAGGAATATTATTAATTCAAAATATTAAAAGGGGAAATTGCTTAGTGCACATAGAAGTGCACACAGCAATGTGGCTAACAGTGGGGCTAGGGGGTGCTGAGTCAACAGTCAGGTATTGACCATTGACTGGTCAACCTGACCAGTGGATCCCATCTATCATGGACTGGGTCTGTTTGACTGGTCAAGTCAGTCTAGTGGGACCAAGTAGTCGGTGTCTAATTATGTTAACAGAGTTCAGTTAGTTTAATAATTAATCTTAATCAACAGGTGGGGCCTGGCTGTCAGCGGCTGTATTAACTAACAATTTTAATACCTACACGTCACTTTTAGTGGGTGGATTAGGTTAGTGCCTAGTCTGGTGGTTAGTGGTCTGGGCCCGCCTGGTGGCCCAGTGGCGGGGGCGCGCCGACGGCGATGCTACGCGACAAAAACCACCACGAAGTGCCTCGGGGTTCATTGGAAATCGCATATAGGATATTGTTTTACGCGCGGTTGGGAGCGTTCGTACATGAGCATCAGGACGCATCCAATGGTGGCACCAGGTCATCCGGGGGCGGTCGGGATTGGTGTCGGCGACGAGCCGAGATGGAGGTGCTATGGAAGCTCACCGAAGAAGGGGTTGCTGGCATGATAGGATGAGCGGGTGGACGCTACGGGCTCCTACGGTGACGCTGAGCATGATTGACGGGCTCAGGCACAAGCGGCAGCAGCTGTGCCTGTGACGGCCTCATGGACAGCGGCGACGAGCTTCGGCTCTGGTGACTAGTTAGGCTAGAGGTAGAGAGAGCGCGGGGAGAGAGGGGAAAAGCTCGGAGCCTCACAACAGGGTCAACGAGCAGGTCAGCGGGCTCGAGGGAGGCTTGGGGGCGACGAATCAACGACGGCGATCCATGGCGGCCGAGGAAGAAGACGAAGATGTCGGGCCCCCAGGTCGATCAGGTGGTTCTAGTCGATGCGGGAGACGACTCTGGAGCGAATGCACAGACTCTTAGGGCGCGCCGATGACGAGGAGCGCGCGAACGACGACGGCCACGGCGATGTTTATCCGGTCGAGCATTGTGAGAATGATGGCGGTGCTAGGGTTTCTCCGAGGGGTCGCAGGGGTCGTATAGTAGGCGTCGGGAGGGGGGGCTAGATGGCCCGCACACACGGCATGGCATGACCAAGGCCGGTGGATGGCCGCCACGACCCCCTACGTGGGCTGGGCTGTGCACTATGCACGTAGAGCCCAGTCCAACAGGTAAGTTTACCCATTTTTCTTTTTTCTTTTCTGTTTTACTTATTCTTCTTTGTTTTGCATTTTAATTTAATATCAAATTTTGTTGAATATGAAACTTGGCACATAAATAGTAGGCAATATATTGAGCTAGTACACAAAGTTTCAAGTCATTTAGAAATGCTAAAGTATTTGTTTATTTTGAAATGACCCAATTCGTTACTACCGATCCACTCAAATAATGCTAGGGTCATTTTTGTAATTCAAACAGGGTTGATTTCTTTTTGAAAATTGCTTTGTGATTATTGGAAACATTACCAAGATTTTTGTTTTACTGTTTTAAGAAAAAAATAATAGTTTGTCTTTGTGGCACCCCGGCTCAGAGAAACCGGAACGCCCCGTATTCCAACCCAGAGATCGAGGAGAAGTCTTCTGGAATACGATACTTCCTAGCATAGAACAAACCAACTTTCTATTATTACACCAATATGAATACAAGGTCTGATGTTACAATGAATAACATCGGCATGATGACACTACGCCTGAGATACTACACTTGCTTTATGCTAGCAGCAGAACAACTCGTAGCAGCGGAAATCTTCTAGCAGCGGAACAACGACGAAGGTGGTGAACTCCACTCCGCAGGGACTCTGGCTGGGACACGATCTAGCTCGCACGAACCGAAACCACGACAAGCAATCAAGCAATCATGGCATCACCTGCAATCTGGCATGACACGCCAGGTTAGTACATTGAATGTACTTTCAAGCTCACAACAACCAAAAACATCAAGGCAAGACAACAACATAGCATTAAGCAGGTTAATTAAATTAACAACTACCATGATACAACAGCAACTCCTAAGCATAATATGAAACTACTTCACTACTGATAAGTCACCATCTCCGATCTCCATAACCATATCTCCCTTGGCTAACTGGCCAAGCAATATACCATCTCGATCACCTCGTGATCAAAACCAAACTGTAACTGTGATCCTTACGGCGATCACAACCCGACCAATAAATGGCCCGTGATCCTTACGGCGATCACAAACCGACCAATACCTGCCCCGTGATCCTTACGGCGATCACAACCCGACCAATACCTTGCCCGTGATCCTTACGGCGATCACAACCTGACCAATACTTGGCCCGTGATCCTTACGGCGATCACAACCACGACCAATACCTGGCCAATCTGTACTGCTCCAAATATCCACATATCCATCACCTATAAGCCATTCCATCATGTGAGTGTTGATCGGACGGTGTACCCTAGTACGAACCCATGCCCATGACCGAGGACGCGGCTATCGATAGATTAAACACACACTCCACAGAGGTAGCGCACTGTACCCACACCACAGAACCCATGGCCTCGCACTCCCATTCGGGTGGACCAACGGCGTTCCGACAAAACCGATCTACTGTCATGACACTTTCCCGGCCACTCCGACCCAATGCCCATCGGGCTAGTCCTGGGTGGCCCCGTGTCTACCTCCAGACACCTCGACCACTGTCATGGCCACGATCCACTCCGGGACCCGGTACCAAAACTTAACTTAATAACAGGCTCACAAGGCTTATGTCCGCCTACCTGATCAGGGTAGCGCACGCCCATAACCTTCCCTAGTTGGAGGCACCGGCGAGAGGCACGACAATAGACCGCATTAGGGCCGTCCCATACCGGCAAATGTGGTTGCACTGGAAAAGTTCAATTCGGCGGCACCTGACCAACTTACTGACCAAATTTATCCCCAAAAATATAACCATAATAACTGATACTCCGATGTCAACCATCAAACTACAATCCAAGTTATAGTAATATCCAACAAATAATCCAAGCATAATATCACCATCTCAAAATACTCCGAGGATAGCATAACACTACTATCATGATGAATCCGAAACAATAATCCTACTACTCCAATAACAAGAATACAACTATCCAGCTAAGATCCACATGTAACCATCATCTCCGAAAATAATACTCCAAGCAACAGAACATCAACTAGTATCATGAAAATAATCATACTAACCACTAATAATCCAAAGGTAGCATGATATCCCAAGTAATACTCCAAAATATACTAACAGATATCATCCTGAAACAAACATAATACCAGCCACTAATACTCCAATGGCAACATGATACTCATCAACTACAAACATAACTCCTAGTAATCCAAACAATAGCATGGCATCCACAAGATCAAAATAATACTCCGAGAAAATGCCATGCACAGATCACAAGTAGCTAAAGCAATATTTTAAACAAGTTCAAATAAGTGAAACCATGTCACTGCATTACAGTGATGCAAATCGAGGGTGTGGCTTGCCTGGGGTGGAAGAAATCAACGGGGAGAAGCGCGGTGAAACCACGGAAAGAATCGCCGAAAATCGTTCTCTCTCGGAGGGGGCTGATTAAGGGCAAGGGTATAATGGTCATTTTCACAGTGTCAAACCATAGTGAAAGCATGACCCACAGAACGAGCTCGACGAAACGAAGAAGTGAGCGTTGGTTTCACCTTAAACGGAGTTACGGTTGAAAAGTTATGGAGGGTTGAAGTTCAGGGACTTTTTTGCAAAAATTTCATCACAAACAAGTCCCTGAGTGGATAAGGCAGAGGCGCAATATTAGAAACACACTTTCTGGCTAAGGAAACGTATACATGGCTGAATAAGAGAGCAATGCGCTTTTGATAAGCGTAGACGTAATCCGGCTGATTACGCCTCCACTTATCCAGCGTGGCAAAGGCGGGACCGGGCGGCTGAGAGACTTACAGGTGGAGCCCACGACCAGCTGGCAGGGAGGGGATCGTCTCCTTCCTCTCGCCCGCGTTCGCCCGCGGTCTAGATGGAGGTCGCCGGCGCGGGAGCTCGTCCGGTCGGCTCCGGCCATCTCTGGCGGCGCCCGACACACCAAAACGATCAGGAGACGGAGGCGTGTCCATCCCCGCACTAAACGGGCCTCGAAGAGGGCGGGAGCGAGGGCACCATGGACCATGGCGGACGGCGGCTCGGTCGGGATAGGAGGCGAGGCTAGGGTGGAGGAACGGGAGGGGCAGCACTAGGGAGGGATTCACCGGAGTTGAGGGACTCCACTGGAGTTGGAATGGGGAGGGGAGGAGCTCAACAACAAGTGGATTTAGGAGGGCAGGGGCGGCGGCCATGACGGCCATTGGGGGCTCAGGAGCTCCTGGAGCTCGGGTGAGTAGCTAGGAGGGACCAGAGGAGTGGTGTGAGGCTGGTGGACTGCTCGAATGGATCGGGGGAGGCTTAAACAGCCACGGGGCGAGGCGGCCGAGCTGGCACCGCCGTGGACGCATGGACGGCGCCGCGGACGCGTGTGCTCGTGCATGGGCTCGGTGGAAGGCGACGGCGACGCACAGGGAGGAGCTCAGGGGGTAGAAGAGGTCGAGGCACGCAGTGAGGAAGACGACGATGACGAACCGAGCCAAAACGCCACTGTGCTCTCGTGGGCGTTCGGCGGCGAGCGCCGGTGAGGAGTTTTACGGCGAGGGAGAGAGGTCAGCAGGACAGAGACGACGCGGTAAATCTATTAGACATGCTCGTGCTCGCTGATACGCCGAGCAGAGGAGGGGCCCGAGCAAGAAGCCATTCTGGACGCGGCCATTGCACGCCAGAGAGGTGGTCACCGTGCGCACTGGTGCACACAGTGCCACAAACGATGCCAAGAGATGTCTGGAGGTTAGCCCTTCCTGGGTAGGTTTTTACTAAGGTGGTATTTTGGTTAAAACTACTACTGTTAAATGGGAATCACCCTCTGAAGTTTACTGCAGTAAACTTGGGTGAGCACTGGTGATCAACAAGAATGGTTTTGGGATCAATGGAGTTGTCTGATAGGTTGAGGTAAAGAAGTACTTTAACCCTGGTAGGTTTGAGGAGATTTGGATAAATATTTAATGTAGTTGCTTAACAACCACATAATCTGGTCAGAAATGAAGATCATGATGATGCTCTCACATAGAGTATCAACTTGGGCTAAGATTGGGCAAGGAAAGATCATTTGGTCATATGAAGATGCTGTAAAATGATCATGCCAAATGGCCAAGCCAAAATGGCACTTGCTTCACAAACATCTCTGCTGACAAGAAACTTGAAATAATTTTGGTGGTCAAATGGCTTAATGAAATGATGTAAAATTGGGTGGAGAGATGTTTTATGGGTATAAGAATGATCTGGTAATTTATCAGGATTTTTGAAGCAATATAAAATACACTTGCTTCACAACCTGAAAATATTGCCAAAATCAAAGATTTTCTCCTGTGTTCACATAGATGATTGGATGGGGCTCTAAATACGTGGAGGGGATTAATATGAGCACATTAAGGAGTGTGCAAAATAGCAACTCATTTGGATACTCCTAGCTAGTACTTCCTTCACAATGGCTTCTGTTTGACAGAAACTTTGAAAAACTGCTGAGGAAGATTGGCTAGGCAAATAAAGTTGAACTTGTGCATGAGGCAATTATTTGGACATATAAGCATGCCCAAGTAGTTGGGGAGCAATCAAGAAAAGATAGGTGATACTTCCTTCACAAAAAACCACACCGGACAGAAATGAAGAATAATTATTGGGGAATTATTTTTGAACTGACCAAGGCAATGTTTGGGCATATTTGATCTATATATGACCCAAAGGAATTATGAGAATTAATTGGGAATTTTTGGATGGACAGAAATATAGGTTGCTTCACAACCTAGGGCAGATAGGGTTATTCCTTTGACGAAAAATGAATATTCCCTAGAAAATAATTTAGAGTTTGGTCAAGGAGTGAAGTGACATGATCTTGGAAAGGTTTTGAGAATGATTAGCCATTTTGGAGGAGGATTGAGGATGATTCCCCAGGTGACAAGGCCACAGAACCACTCTGAAAAGAAAAACAGAGCAAAACCAAATAAATCAAAAGAAAAAGAAAAGGGCCAAAATCCAGGCTGTTACAGTCTTGTAATTTGAATTTGAGTGTGTGTTTGATTTGAGAAAGTTGCACTTAAGCTTTCCAAACATGATGACATGGCATATTTAGGGAGGGGGGGTCACTGTAGCTTAATTGTATGGGAGTTACATGCGTCCAAGCGTCGTGGCAGACGCGCAACTCCTTCGTTGGCACGCTGACTCGGAGGCCATCCATGACCCGTCCGTTGAGTGTATGGCGCGGCGTGCCCGCCGTGCGAGACAGAGGGCGCATGAGGCCGCAGCAGCCATCAGCGAGGCGGAGTCGCTCTCTCCGGCGCTGATACAGGTGGCCGACAAGCCCGAGCGCCACAACCGTGTCGTCGTGGACGTGTCAGCCTCCAACCACAATAGATCCATCGTCGATCTCACATTGACCAGCGATGTGCGGGTGATGAGAAAAACTATGACATGGGAGACAGCGATCACTAGTAGAAAACGGAGCTTTAATACCGGTTCATAAGGGCCTTTAGTGTCGGTTGTGCAACCGGCTCTAAAGAGTGGAGACTAAAGGCCCCCCTTTAGTACCGGTTCGGTATGAACCGCCACTAAAGGCCCACCACATGGCGTGAGCTCGCGCCGTGGTATGGGGGACCTTTAGTACCGGTTGGTGTTACCAACCGGTACTAAAGGTATTATTTTTTTTGAAAATTTTGGAAAAAAATGATTTTTTTTCGATTTTCAATTTTCTGAATTATTTGATGATTTAGTCTCTAATCACCCCTCTTAACTACTCAAGTGTGGACCACTCATTCCAAATCGTCTAACTTCCCGACTGGTCACCCATCCTCTCACTCCCCCAGCCTGAGCATGCTTAACTTCGGAATTCTATTCCCCCTACTTTCCAAGTCTGCACTTGTTGTTTTCCTGACAAATGTAAGCTGTAAATCCTATTAACCCTTAGCAGTTTAGTTTGAGCATTAGGTCACACATTTCACCGTTTGAGTTTGAAACTATTATTCTAAAAAACAGTAATTATTTAGTAACACAAATATTTCTTGAATAAGTTTGACCATAGTTTGACCAGATTTGACCAAAATTCAAAAAATTGAAATAATTATTTAGTAACATTAATATTCTTGAATAAGTATGTAGTAACATTAATACTTCTTGAATAAGTAGTTTGATCATAGTTTGACCAGATTTAACCAAAATTAAAAAAAACTTAAATTTGAGCATATCTTTTTCTCCTTTTGGAATTTGAGGATTCTAAAAATTTGCAAACAAGCCATAGGCTGTCAAAATCGGATGCGGATTTTTGTGCTGATTTTTTGATATATTATACATTTTTTTCTGACATCGTATGCAGAAGTTATAGCCGTTTTACATTTCCCCTACACTTTTTGCAAAACATGTCCAAATTTAAGTTTTTTTCATTTTCCTAACTAGTAGATGTAGTAATATAACTACATCTCGAAGAATTTTATTTTTTGAACTTTTTATCATTTTCTTTTGTATTTTTCAAAACTGAAATGGCGATAGACAAGGGGGTAGAGTTTGAAAATTGCCCTTTAGTACCGGTTCGTGGCACGAAACGGTAGTAAAGGTTAGCCCTTTAGTACCGGTTTGTTCCACGAACCGGTACTAAAGGTGATCGCGGGGCCCCGGCCTGACGCCAGCCTGCCAACACCCCTTTAGTACCGGTTCGTGGCATGAACTGGTACTAAAGGTTCAAAATGAACTGGCACGACAGAGTCAGACGATCTTTTCGTTGAGAAAGGCCATGGCTGTGGTGAATCAACATAATAAGCTTGAGATGCACGCAACGAAGTTCATCTCACGGAGCTTCCCCTTGGCCCCCGCGTCGCTCCCGCAGGGGCGACTCGGGCGACGCTAACCCTAGCCAGCGCCGGCCACCCCTCCCCCCTTCTCCTCTCCCTCGCCACCACAGGAAGGGGTTGCTGGAAAGCTGCGCGTCTGCCGGGGAGGGTGATAGTGAGGATCTGTCCGCCCTGTCTCGCACAGGGGGCTTTGGAGCCGGGGCAGGTGGTGGTGCGACATCGCCTCCAGCTAGCGGTCGTCGCTGGTGCTGGTCGTCCCCCTTGGCCACGCGAGTGGCAAGGCGGCGGCGGGTGGTGGTTGTGGGGCGTGGTTGTTGGGAAACGTAGTAATTTCAAAAAAATTCCTACGCCCACGCAAGATCATGGTGATGGCATAGCAACGAGAGGGGAGAGTGCCCGTCCACGTACCCTTGTAGACCGTAAGCGGAAGTGTTATGACAACGCGGTTGATGTAGTCGTACGTCTTCACGATCCGACCGATCCAAGCACCGAACGTATGGCACCTCCGAGTTCAGCACACGTTCAGCTCGATGACGATCCCCGGGCTCCGATCCAGCAAAGCTTCGGGGATGAGTTCCGTCAGCACGACGGCGTGGTGACGATGATCATGTTCTACCGGCGCAGGGCTTCGCCTAAACTCCGCGACGATATGACCGAGGTGGAATATGGTGGAGGGGGGCACCGCACACGGCTAAGGAACGATCCGTAGATCAACTTGTGTGTCATGGGGTGCCCCCCTGCCCCCGTATATAAAGGAGCAAGGGGGGAGGGGGCGGCCGGCCTAGGAGGGGCGCGCCAAGGGGAGTCCTACTCCCACCGGGAGTAGGACTCCCTCCTTCCTTGTTGGAGTAGGAGAAGGGGGAAAAGAGGGGGAGAGGAGGAAGGAAAGGGGGGCCGCCCCCCTTGTCCAATTCGGACCAGAGGGGGGCTGCGCGCCTCCTTCCTTTCGGCCTCCCTCCTCTATTCCCGTATGGCCCAATAAGGCCCATATACTCCCCGGTGAATTCCCGTAACTCTCCGGTACTCCGAAAAATACCCGAATCACTCGGAACCTTTCCGAACTCCGAATATAGTCGTCCAATATATCGATCTTTACGTCTCGACCATTTCGAGACTCCTCGTCATGTACCCGATCTCATCCGGGACTCCGAACTCCTTCGGTACATCAAAAACTCATAAACTCATAATATAACTGTCATCGAAACTTTAAGCGTGCGGACCCTACGGGTTCGAGAACTATGTAGACATGACCTAGAACTATTCTTGGTCAATAACCAATAGCGGAACCTGGATGTCCATATTGGCTCCTTCATATTCTACGAAGATCTTTATCGGTCAAACCGCATAACAACATACGTTGTTCCCTTTGTCATCGGTATGTTACTTGCCCGAGATTTGATCGTCGGTATCCAATACCTAGTTCAATCTCGTTACCGGCAAGTCTCTTTACTCGTTACGTAATGCATCATCCCGTAACCAACTCATTGGTCACATTGCTTGCAAGGCTTATAGTGATGTGCATTACCGAGAGGGCCAAGAGATACCTCTCCGACAATCGGAGTGACAAAACCTAATCTTGAAATACGCCAACTCAACATGTACCTTCGGAGACACCTGTAGTACTCCTTTATAATCACCCAGTTACGTTGTGACGTTTGGTAGTACCCAAAGTGTTCCTCCGGTAAACGGGAGTTGCATAATCTCATAGTTACAGGAACATGTATAAGTCATGAAGAAAGCAATAGCAACATACTAAATGATCAAGTGCTAGGCTAACGGAATGGGTCATGTCAATCACATTATTCTCCTAATGATGTGATTCCATTAATCAAATGACAACACATGTCTATGGTTAGGAAACATAACCATCTTTGATTAAATGAGCTAGTCAAGTAGAGGCATACTAGTGACTATATGTTTGTCTATGTATTCACACATGTATCATGTTTCCGGTTAATACAATTCTAGCATGAATAATAAACATTTATCATGAAATAAGGAAATAAATAATAACTTTATTATTGCCTATAGGGCATATTTCCTTCAGTCTCCCACTTGCACTAGAGTCAATAATCTAGTTCACATCGCGATGTGATTTAACACCAATATTCACATCTGCATGTGATTAATACCCATAGTTCACATCATCATGTGATCAACACCCAAAGGGTTAACTAGAGTCAATAATCTAGTTCACATCGCTATGTGATTAACACCCAAAAGAGTACTAAGGTATGATCATGTTTTGCTCGTGAGAGAAGCTTAGTCAACGGGTCTGTCATATTCAGAGCCGTATGTATTTCGCAAATATTCTATGTCCACAATGCTCTGCACGGAGCTACTCTAGCTAATTGCTCCCACTTTCAATATGTATCCAGATTGAGACTTAGAGTCATCTGGATTGGTGTAAAAGCTTGCATCGTTGTAACTTTTACGACGGGCTCTTTTATCACCTCCATAATCGAGAAACATCTCCTTAGTCCTTACTAAGGATATTATTGACCGCTGTCCAGTGATCTACTATTAGATCAAAATTGTATTCCTTTGCCAAACTCAGAGCAAGGTATACAACAGGTCTGGTCCATAGCATGGCATACTTTTATAGAACCTATGACTAAGGCATAGGGAATGACTTTTCATTCTCTTTCTATTTTCTGCCATGGTCGGGTCTTGAGTCTTACTCAACTTCACACCTTGCAACACAGGCAAGAACTCCTTCTTTGACTGTTCCATTTTGAACTATTTCAAAAATTTATCAAGGTATGTATTCATTGAAAAATCTTATCAAGCGTCTTGATCTATCTATATAGATCTTGATGCTCAATGTGTAAGCAGCTTTACTGAGGTCTTTCTTTTAAAGAACTCCTTTCAAACACTCCTTTATGCTTTGCAGAATAATTCTACATTATTTCCGATCAACAATATGTCATTCACATATACTTATCAGAAATGTTGTAGTGCTCCCACTCACTTTCTTGTAAATACAGGCTTCACCGTAAGTCTGTACAAAACAATATGCTTTGATCAACTTATCAAAGCGTATATTCCAAGTCTGAGATGCTTGCACCAGTCCATAGATGGATTGCTGGAGCTTGCATATTTTGTTAGCATCTTTAGGATTGCAAAAACTTTCTGGTTGCATCATATACAACTCTTCTTTAATAAATCCATTAAGGAATGCAGTTTTGACATCCATTTGCCAGATTTCATAAAATGTGGCAATTGCTAACATGATTCAGACAGACTTAAGCTTTGATACGAGTGAGAAAATCTCATCGTATTCAACACCTTGAACTTGTTGAAAACATTTCGCAACAAGTCGAGCTTAGTAGATAGTAACACTACTATCAATGTCAGTCTTCCTCTTGAAGATCCATTTATTTAACATGGCTTGCTGATCATCGAGCAAGTCAATCAAAGTCCATACTTTGTTCTCATACATGGATCATATCTCAGATTTTATGGCCTCAAGCCATTTCGTGGAATCTGGGCTCATCGTCGCTTCCTCATAGTTCGTAGGTTCATCATGGTCTAGTAACATGACTTCCAGAACAGGATTACCGTACCACTCTGGTGCGGATCTTACTCTGGAAGACCTACGAGGTTCTGTAGTAACTTAATTTGAAGTTTCATGATCATCATCATTAACTTCCTCACTAATTGGTGTAGTAGTCATAGGAACAGATTTCTGTGATGAACTACTTTCCAATAAGGGAGCAGGTACAGTTACCTCATCAAGTTCTACTTTCCTCCCACTCACTTCTTTCGAGAGAAACTCCTTCTCTAGAAAGGATCCATTCTTAGCAATGAATAACTTGCCTTCCGATCTGTGATAGAAGGTGTACCCAATAGTTAACTTTGGGTATTCTATGAAGACGCACTTCTCCGATTTGGGTTTGAGCTTAACAGGTTGAAACTTTTTTTCATATAAGCATCGTAGCTCCAAACTTTAAGAAACGACAGCTTAGGTTTACTGCTAAACCATAGTTCATACAGTGTCGTCTCAATGGATTTAGATGGTGCCCTTTTAAACGTGAATGCAGCTGTCTCTAATGCACAACCCCAAAACGATAGTGGTAAAACCGATAAGAGACATCATAGATCGCACTATATCCAATAAAGTGTGGTTACGACGTTCGGACACACCATAACGTTGTGGTGTTCCAGGTGGCGTGAGCTGTGAAACTATTCCACATTGTTTTAACTGAAGACCAAACTCGTAACTCAAATATTCGTCTCCGCGATCAGATCGTAGAAACTTTATTTTCTTGTTATGATGATTCTTCCAGTTCACTCTGAAATTCTTTGAACCTTTCAACTATTTCAGACTTATGTTTCATCAAGTAGATATACCCATATCTGCTCAAATCATCTTGTGAAGGTCAGAAAATAATGATACTTGCCACGAGCATCAACACTCATTGGATCGCATACATCGGTATGTATTATTTCCAATAAGTCAGTAGCTCGTTCCATTGTTCTGGAGAACGGAGTTTTTAGTCATCTTGCCCAATAGGCACGGTTCGCAAGCATCAAATGATTCATAACCAAGTGATTCCAAAAATCCATCTTTATGGAGTTTCTTCATGCGCTTTACACCGATATGACCCAAACGGCAGTGCCACAAATAAGTTGCACTATCATTATTAACTTTGCATCTTTTTGGCTTCAATATTATGAATATGTGTATTACTACGATCGAGATCCAACAAACTATTTTTATTGGGTGTATAACCATCGAAGGTCTTATTCATGTAAACAGAATAACAATTATTCTCTAACTTTAAATGAATAACCGTATCGTAATAAACACGATCAAATCATGTTCATGCTCAACGCAAATGCCAAATAACATTTATTTAGGTTTAACACTAATCCCCAAAGTATAGGGAGTGTGCGATGATGATCATATCAATCTTGGAACCACTTCCAACACACATCGTCACTTCATCCTCAACTAGTTTCTGTTTATTCTGTAACTCCTGTTTCGAGTTACTAATCTTAGCAACCGAACAAGTATCAAATACTCAGGGGTTACTATAAACACTAGTAAGGTACACATCAATAACATGTATATCAAATATACCCTTGTTCACTTTGCCATCCTTCTTATCCACCAAATATTCAAGGCATTTCCGCTTCTAGTGACCATTTCCTTTGCAGTATAATCACTCAGTTTTAGGCTTTGGTCCAGCTTTGGGCTTCTTCGCGGGAGTGATAACTTGCTTGCCATTCTTCTTGAAGTTCCCTTTCTTTCCCTTTGCCCTTTTCTTGAAACTAGTGGTCTTGTCAATCATCAACACTTGATGCTCTTTTCTTGATTTCTACCTTCGTCGATTTCAGCATCACGAAGAGCTCGGGAATCGTTTTCGTCATCCCTTGCATACTATAGTTCATCACAAAGTTCTACTAACTTGGTGATGGTGACCAAAGAATTCTGTCAATCACTATCTTATCTGGAAGATTAACTTCCACTTGATTCAAGCGATTGTAGTACCCAGACAATCTGAGCACGTGCTCACTAGTTGAGCGATTCTCCTCCATCTTTTAGCTATAGAACTTGTTGGAGACTTCATATCTCTCAACTCGGGTATTTGCTTGAAATATTAACTTCAATTCCTGGAACATCTCATATGGTCCATGACGTTCAAAACGTCTTTGAAGTCCCGATTCTATGCCATAAAGCATGGTGCACAAAACTATCAAGTAGTCATCATATTGAGCTAGCCAAACGTTCATAACGTCTGCATCTGCTCCTGCAATAGGTCTGTCACCTAGCGGTGCATTAAGGACATAATTCTTCTGTGCAGCAATGAGGATAAACCTCATATCATGGATCCAATCCGCATCATTGCTACTAACATCTTTCAACACAATTTTCTCTAGGAACATATCGAAATAAACATATGAAAGCAACAACGCAAGCTATTGATCTACAACATAATTTGCAAAATACTACCAGGACTAAGTTCATGATAAATTTAAGTTCAATTAATCATATTACTTAAGAACTCCCACTTAGACAGACATCTCTCTAGTCATCTAAGTGATCACGTGATCCAAATCAACTAAACCATAACCGATCATCACGTGAGATGGAGTAGTTTTCAATGGTGAACATCACTATGTTGATCATATCTACTATATGATTCACGCTCGACCTTTCGGTCTCCGTGTTTCGAGGCCATATCTGCATATGCTAGGCTCGCCAAGTTTAACCTGAGTATTCCGCGTGTGCAAAACTGGCTTGCACCCGTTGTAGATGGACGTAGAGCTTATCACACCCGATCATCACGTGGTGTCTGGGCACGATGAACTTTGGCAACGGTGCATACTCAGGGAGAACACTTCTTGATAATTAGTGAGAGATCATCTTAAAATGCTACCGTCAATCAAAGCAAGATAAGATGCATAAAGGATAAACATCACATGCAATCAATATAAGTGATATGATATGGCCATCATCATCTTGTGCTTGTGATCTCCATCTCCGAAGCACCGTCGTGATCACCATCGTCACCGGCGCGACACCTTGATCTCCATCGTAGCATCGTTGTCGTTACGCCATCTATTGCTTCTACGACTATCGCTACCGCTTAGTGATAAAGTAAAGCATTTACAGGGCGTTTGCATTTTATACAATAAAGCGACAACCATATGGCTCATGCCAGTTGCCGATAACTTCGGTTACAAAACATGATCATCTCATACAATAAAATATAGCATCACGTCTTGATCATATCACATCACAACATGCCCTGCAAAAACAAGTTAGACGTCCTCTACTTTGTTGTTGCAAATTTTACGTGGCTGCTACGGGCTGAGCAAGAACCGTTCTTACCTACGCATCAAAACCACAATGATAGTTCGTCAAGTTAGTGCTGTTTTAACCTTCGCAAGGATCGGGCGTAGCCACACTCGATTCAGCTAAAGTGAGAGAGACAGACACCCGCCAGCCACCTTTAAGCACAAGTGCTCGCAACGGTGAAACCAGTCTCGCGTAAGCGTACGCGTAATGTCGGTCCGGGCCGCTTCATCTCACAATACCGCCGAACCAAAGTATGACATGCTGGTAAGCAGTATGACTTGTATCGCCCACAACTCACTTGTGTTCTACTCGTGCATACAACATCAACGCATAAAACCAGGCCCGGATGCCACTGTTGGGAAACGTAGTAATTTCAAAAAATTTCCTACGCACACGCAAGATCATGGTGATGGCATAGCAACGAGAGGGGAGAGTGTCCGTCCACGTACCCTCGTAGACCGTAAGCGGAGGCGTTATGACAACGCGGTTGATGTAGTCGTACGTCTTCACGATCCGACCGATCCAAACACCGAACGTATGGCACCTCCGAGTTCAGCACACGTTCAGCTCGATGACGATCCCCGGGCTCCGATCCAGCAAAGCTTCGGGGATGAGTTCCGTCAGCACGACGGCGTGGTGACGATGATCATGTTCTACCGACGCAGGGCTTCGCCTAAACTCCGCGACGATATGACCGAGGTGGAATATGGTGGAGGGGGGCACCGCACACGGCTAAGGAACGATCCGTACCGTAGATCAACTTGTGTGTCATGGGGTGCCCCCCTGCCCCCGTATATAAAGGAGCAAGGGGGGAGGGGCGGTCGGCCTAGGAGGGGCGCGCCAAGGGGAGTCCTACTCCCACCGGGAGTAGGACTCCCTCCTTCCTTGTTGGAGTAGGAGAAGGGGGGAAAGAGGGGGAGAGGAGGAAGGAAAGGGGGGCCGCACCCCTTGTCCAATTCGGACCAGAGGGGGGCTGCGCGCCTCCTTCCTTTCGGCCTCCCTCCTCTATTCCCGTATGGCCCAATAAGGCTCATATACTCCCCGGTGAATTCCCGTAACTCTCCGGTACTCCGAAAAATACCCGAATCACTCGGAACCTTTCCGAACTCCGAATATAGTCGTCCAATATATCGATCTTTACGTCTCGACCATTTCGAGACTCCTCGTCATGTACCCGATCTCATCCGGGACTCCGAACTCCTTCGGTACATCAAAAACTCATAAACTCATAATATAACTGTCATCGAAACTTTAAGCGTGCGGACCCTACGGGTTCGAGAACTATGTAGACATGACCTAGAACTATTCTTGGTCAATAACCAATAGCGGAACCTGGATGTCCATATTGGCTCCTTCATATTCTACGAAGATCTTTATCGGTCAAACCGCATAACAACATACGTTGTTCCCTTTGTCATCGGTATGTTACTTGCCCGAGATTTGATCGTCGGTATCCAATACCTAGTTCAATCTCATTACCGGAAGTCTCTTTACTCGTTACGTAATGCATCATCCCGTAACCAACTCATTGGTCACATTGCTTGCAAGGCTTATAGTGATGTGCATTACCGAGAGGGCCCAGAGATACCTCTCCGACAATCGGAGTGACAAAACCTAATCTCGAAATACGCCAACTCAACATGTACCTTCGGAGACACATGTAGTACTCCTTTATAATCACTCAGTTACGTTGTGACGTTTGGTAGTACCCAAAGTGTTCCTCCGGTAAACGGGAGTTGCATAATCTCATAGTTATAGGAACATGTATAAGTCATGAAGAAAGCAATAGCAACATATTAAACGATCAAGTGCTAGGCTAACGGAATGGGTCATGTCAATCACATTATTCTCCTAATGATGTGATCCCATTAATCAAATGACAACACATGTCTATGGTTAGGAAACATAACCATCTTTGATTAAATGAGCTAGTCAAGTAGAGGCATACTAGTGACTATATGTTTGTCTATGTATTCACACATGTATCATGTTTCCGGTTAATACAATTCTAGCATGAATAATAAACATTTATCATGAAATAAGGAAATAAATAATAACTTTATTATTGCCTCTAGGGCATATTTCCTTCAGTGGTGGCCGTGGGGGTGCCCGCCCCGGATCTGACGCCTCCGCCCCCAACCCTTTCGGCCCCTGTCAGATCTGGTCTTCGGCCGCCCCAGGTCGCTGGAGCCGCGTCTGTGGTAGGGGTTGGGGAGACGTGGGGCCTGGAGAAATCCAAGGCTGGCTCTACCGGCCACGACGATGGCGACGCCTGAGGACGTCATCTCCTACTTGTAGGCGCCGTCAAGGTGACCCCTTTCCCCCTTTGCCTCTCTCCCCTGCTCGTGCACCGGGGTGAAAACCCAAATTCCTCTGGATTGGGCGGCAGCGATGCCCGCGGCGCCGTCACCTTCATGGAGGTGCCGCCTTCGGTGAACATGGGGTGGTGGTGAGTTCAGTCTTGTTGGTGGGCGTCCGCGGCGACATGGTTGGAGTTGGTGGTGTCTTGGTGGCTCTTCCCCAAGTTCAGTCATGTGGTTTCCCACCATTGTTGCTCTGTCATCAGCAGCCCCACCGTGCATTTTGCTTCTCCTTGTGTGCTGGTTCCCTCCCAGTGCCATGTTTGCCTTTGTGGAGCTCGGCGACGCGAGTTGGTGGTGCCCTGGTATGGCTTTCCGGGTGGCAATGGCGTCGGTTGTACACATTTACTCTTGGGAGAGCGTTTGCATAGTTCGACGGATCGGCGCCTCGTGCCAGGCGAGGGGCTAGGGAGCCCCTTCGAAGATGTAGGAGGTTGTCAACGATTTTTGTCGGAGTCTATGGAGTTGTCAGTGTTACCCTCACCTGCTAGTTGGGTCTCCTCAAGGCTTGTTGGTGTCTCGGCAGGGCGGATTGCACGCGGTGAAGGGCTTCATCGTCTTCAAGTTGGTCTTGTTCTTTAGTTTCTTCATCTTTGCTTGTGGATGGTAGGAAGCCTATTAGTTGCATGCGCAGCACTCTGTATCCTTTTAGTTGTTTCTTTGATTCGTCTCTGTAAGTTGGTGGTTGCTGTAATCCTGACCGGTTGATGGCTTTGTTAATTCAAAGCCATGCTTTTTTTAAGCCTTCGTTTTTTTAAAGAAAAAAAATGGACGCAACGCAACCAAATCCGATGCTGAAATGGACTCGAAATGTAAACATTTCGTTTTCTTCACCGGTCACAGCAAGCAAACACGGCTTCGATTCCCATCAGGATCACAAAGCTTTAAAAGGCCTTGCCCTGAGCCGATCTTCTCCGGCGCACTTCCAATCTTTCTTTCCCATCATCTCCTCTCCTCCCTGTCCCCTCCACCGCAGCTGTTCCCATGGCCATGGAGATTGCCCACCGGAACCGGGAGCCCTTCAGCATCATCTCCGGCCGGAAGCGCCCGCTGGAGATCCTTCGCCAGCGGTTCCAGACTGAGCTGGTCGCGGTCCATCGCCTCCTCACCGAGGCGCACGCCGTGCTTCCCGCCTCGTCCCCGTCGGCTCCCCGCGTGCGCGTCCGTCCAGCCGAGGAGCCGCCAGCCAAGAAGAGGAAGGCGTCCCCTCCTGTTCCCGTCAAGAAGATGACGTCCAAGGCGAGGAACAACCTCTACGGGGACCTCGCGAAGCTAGCCAAGCTATCTGAAGCCCATGTACTTCCTGCTCATATTTTGGAGCTGCTGAAGAAGCACAGCCGCCACGGCATCTGCGACGATTACATCGAGATCGAGATGCGCGACGTCCAAGACGAGGCCCTTGTGGAGATGCAGAAGCAGCTGGACAAGTTCCTTCGAGAGAGCAAGAATCAGCACAAGAACATGATGGCCGAGGAGGAGGAGGAAGACGTTGACATCGTCGGCGGCGTCTCCCCTTTGCCGATCAGGCCGGCACCAGTGCAGCTCGTCGAAGAGGACAACGAGTACGTGGACATCTGCGGCGCACTCCAATCTTTCTTTCCCATCATCTCCTCTCCTCCACCGCATCCTCTCGCATCTTCCGGCGTCCGGTGTTCCCATGGAGATTGCCCGCCGGGAGCCCTTCAGCATCATGTCCGTCCGGAAGCGCCCGCTGGAGATCCTTCGCCAGCGGTTCCAGACTGAGCTCGTCGCGGTCCGTCGCCTCCTCGCCGAGGCGGCCACCGTGCTTCCCGCCTCGTCCCCGTCGGCTCCCCGCGTGCGCGTCCGTCCAGCCGAGGAGCCGCCAGCCAAGAAGAGGAAGGCGTCCCCTCCCGTTCCCGTCAAGAAGATGACGTCCAAGGAGCGGAACCAACTCTACGCGGACCTCACCAAGCTAGCCAAGCTATCTGAATCCCATGTACTCCCTGCTCATATCCTGGAGCCGCTGAAGAAGCACAGCCGCCGCGGCATCTGCGACGATTACATCGAGATCGAGATGCACGACGTCCAAGACGCGGCCCTTGTGGAGATGCAGAAGCAGCTGGACAAGTTCCTTCGAGAGAGCAAGAATCCGTCGACGCATCATCAACACAAACAGATGATGGCCCAAAGGGAGGAGGACGAAGACGTCGACATCGTCGGCGGCGTCTCCCCTTTGCCGGTCAGGTCGACACACGTGCAGCTCGTCGAAGACATCTGCGGCGACGCCTCACCGGTGAAGAATCTTGGCCAAGATGCAACCATCAGCGGCAGCAGCGGTTCGGATTCTGGTTCATCTCACCAGAGCGTCGGCAGTCGTCCAGCTCCGGCAGAGCGCGCCGCCAACACTACGCCTCCAACACGCGACCTGATCGCCCGTGCCAACGAGATTTTGGAAATGCGGCGAAAGGAGGCGACGGCCCGGGCGAGGGAGAAGGCCCGTCAGGAGCTGCTCGAGACGGAGAGGAGGGCAATGCCGAAGGACACCCTAGACGAGGACGTGAAGGCCCTCGGCATTGATCAGTACAACACGGCCAGGCAGAACAACTTGTTGCGACGGATGGGACTCTTCCTCAAGGTTGACGACGATGACGACGACCTGAAGCAGCAGCAGCAGCAGCAAAGCTTCCAAGAAGATTTAGAGGAAGGGGAGATTCGGTTGTGATCGTCGTTTTCTTTTTTAGAAATGATCGTCGTGGCTTGTAAGAAAGCTTGTAATAGTTCTCTTCTGCTGCTGAACATGATTGAAAATGTATGAAAATTCTTGATCGATTATTTCGAGTCTCAGCTCAATTAGTGATTTTTTTCAACTGCTTTGGTTGACATCTTATCTAGCAACATAACTGACACTTGATGATGTTCTTGAGGCTTCAGAGAAGGCGTGTAAGCATGATTGAATGAGGAAGTTGTGGCTGTCTGACCACATGCGAAAGTACATGATCGATTTTACGGACTGCAATTTGGCCAAATAATGATCCATAGCGCTCGAGACGTTTGCTTCTTGGCCATGGTTTTCAATTTCAGTTTCAACAAAATTTCAGCACCAACTGAAATCACTGAAATTTTCACTGTTTACATTTCAGCCAAAAGGCCGAAATATTCATTTGAATTTAATTAAATATTTGAAATTTTCAAAAAAAAATTGAAAAATATTTGATTTCCTGTGTACTACTGAATTTGCTGAAATATTTTGACTGAAACATAATATTTCAGTGTCTACTGAAATTAATGAAATTCAGTGAATTTCAGTGAAATCTCACTGGAAGTGAAAACCATGTTCTTGGCCTAAACCTCATCGATTATCTGGATATGTCACGTGGTGCTTGGTGGAAAAAGAAACAATCTCTTGTATCAAAGCGAGATGCAGTAAGAATGCAACAAATCAACGATAACACATCGATCATCTAGTAAGGTATGCAAATGCATAGCCCTTTATTTTCGCTTCATCATTATCAGTTGTTCTTTTATAGAGTTACAAAGCAGGATCTGCAGTGGTCAGTCAAATCGTATCCACCCTTTGCTTCTTGGTAACTATAGACGATGTTTCAGGAGGTGTCACGGTGACTTTTGTTTTCCCAACCGCGAGGAATGCCACTCTCTTCCTCGTATCAGGCTTGACATCTCTACGTGGAGCCGGCGCAGCACCAGGCCTGCCAAGAAGAGAGCTCGGAGCGTTTTGATCATTTGGTAGTTGCCTCCCACTGTGAGAATCTCCAGCATCGCCGCAATGGGTGGCTTTATCTGGTTGGTCAGCGAGAGAAGCATGATGTTGCTTGGCTGGGGTGTTTGCTCCATCAAGGTTTTCCATCTCTGATATGTCAAAAATGCAGCATTAGAACTTATAAGAACCTTTTCCAAAGTATGACATGATAAACCCATTAATACTCCTGTTCTATTAATGGAGCACTCCCTCTATAAAGAAATATAAGACCATTTAGATCACTACTTTAGTGATCTAAACGATTTTAAATTTCTTTACAGAGGGAGTATAATTAATAAACAGGCATTCCTGTTCTATTAGGTACAGCACAAACAATTGATATTAACAGAAATGCAGCATTTTGGCAACACATGCAATTTAGTTTCCAGCTGGAGCACGCACCCCAAAATATGTTTTAAAATTGCATTGAAAATAATAGAAAGTAAGACCATAGTCGCAGTGTGTTGTCTTCCAGTAAGCACAATCCCAAGCCATCATTCAACTAGGCTAACTGACTAACAATTGTTTTCATTGCAACAACTGTCAGCCAGGTTATCTGATACCAAGATATCATGCTAAACAACAGTAGTCTACCATAATAAGTTAAAAATTCCAGACGCATACTCTTGAGTGTTTTGTCAAATGTCATCTAGCATAAGAGACATGGAGATGTTATCAGAAAACATAATTGAGTATCATCATAACTTCCAGATAGTCAATGTAATAGCACCACCAAGACTCTTCCTCTTCATTCATACTCATTCCGTATCACTTCCTACCACTTCTTACTACATATATATGTTACTAATACATATTGCATTTTCAGTTTAGATTACTTAACAGAAACATTTTTTAATTTGCATGCCTTCAGGATACAATTGTATGCGATTGCAGAAAATCCAACCGTGAACTCCAAATGTGCATATGTCATGAATCAGAGAAGGTAAAGTGTTCCAACCTTCACTAACAAGTCCAAGTGTCTCATACTGGATTGATGAATCTGGAGTGCATGGCTTCAGATCCTCATCTTGGGTTTTCTGACTGCTAGCTTTGGTCTTTTCATGCAAAACAAATTTATCTTTCACCCATACACACTCCAGGATAGTACTGGGATCGTTGCTCGAGGGGTAGTACTCTCTGAAAGCCTGTGAAATGCAGAGACAGAACCAAGGGGTTATGTATCGAGGTAGCTGCAAGGTCCAGCAACTGCACGTTTGTGTGAAAGCATGATCTTACGCAATACATATTTTTCCATGATCCACAAAGATACAGAGTGCTAGTGTGGAAGCAAAAATTACCTGTACTTTATCAATACTGATCTTAACAGCCTGCTTTTTATCCGTAAGATCAGTAACCTTGCTGTATACTGATACAACATCAAGTAACATCTACAAACATAATATCAGAGGGCAAGCATCTTAGGCAAAATCTGTGCATAAAGAGACAAAGAAGGTAATTGGCACGCATATCATTCCAAGTTGACATTTCTTCCTTTTCGAAAAAAGAAGTTGACATTTCTTAGATTCCTAATTAATACACATAGTTTGACTACCAAGTTAGTTGCTGCATAAATATGTGGGTGGTTATTTACTGAACTTAATCGATGCAATCATTCATAGCCATGCCTGCAGACTATGTGGCTCACCTGTTGGGTCAGGACCCTCACTCTTGCAAGCAAAGCAAGGACTGCAGTGCAAAGTTCTACAAAAAAAGATCTGGCAAGTAAAAAGCTGATCTGACTGTAGTATGGATTAAGGAACTTTGGATAGGTAGCAATCAACTCCGAATGAAAGTTACTACGAGATTTGTTTCCTTTTCAGTGGCAAGCTAAGTGTGGGTGTACACCTTATTTTATTTCTGCTAAGAAAATAACAGAACCAAAAAGAAAAAGGATACACTGCTCCCTTCATAACAGGTTCGGCCATCTGCACAAAATACAGAAAGCATTAGTGTTTTCCCTCTGATGTGCAAACCAAGTAAGCTATCCCCGGTCTCGAAGTTGATCAAGAATTATCTGTAAACTGCAACGACTCATCCAGAAGTATGTATCATGCAGTTAGAAAATATAGAATTTCTCGGGTAATGAGCTTCATGTACCATATAAGAGTTTATACTAAATACATCGGAAACCTTCCAAACATGCAGGGACAATCACAACACTTTGCTGATGTATCCTTAGTTAGCTAAACAAAAGAAGTAAAACAACCGGGCAATATTGGTAGACTTCCACAGATTCAAATTTCAATATTGCATAACTCGTTACTTGAAAACAACCACAAGGAACAAAAGTTATGCTCTATCAACAGAGATACTGCATTTATGATTCCACCAAAATATTTAATTCAGCTGCAATAGGATAGTCTGCAAAATGCAACCAGTGTCAACAGACAACAAAACGCACCTGGGACAGCAAACGGGCAACCCCCAAAAGCCTCTTATAGTGGCTATGGTTTGCACCAGGCTTCCTCTTACCCTGCCTGTAAAAGAAAACATTAAGCAATAACCTGAATAGCAGACTAATATAATTATAGCATCATTGTACCAAGAATAAAAGCAAACGAAATAATCCGAACTGCCAAGAAATTAAGCACTGCTCATAGAAGTAGAAACTTCTAGCTAAGCTTACAGTCATCGTGAATAAATATTTCTTTGTTATCTCCTAGGATCAATATAAGGACCACAAATATCATCACAGGACCAAACGATGTCCCCAACATGAAGGATTTGTGCAAGGACATTACTTCTACCATGGTGTACCATACACATAATTTTCTTTTTGCGATTGACACACACATAATAAATGACAAAGATTGTTTTACAGAGGAGCACAACAGCACCAGGGATGCGAAACCTGACGAACCTGTTCGGAACAAGAATAGTGTTGGCCGGCTTACGACAGGTGATGACCGGGAACACGGCGTTGATGACCTCCGCAAGATGGGCACCAAGCAGCAGCTTCAGGTCCCTCCGCACCTACGCACCCAATGGAAACACATACAAATCACACGCATCAGTGCAGAGCCACTCACCAGAAAAGGTGGGGGAGGGGGGCGTGCACCTAGGCGTACCTTGAGGAGGTACTGGAAGTAGGCTGCGCCGCGGTGCTGGTTCCGGTGCTTGTAGACAAGGCGCTCGAGAACTCCGGCCTCCGCCTGCAGGTGGCGCAGCGCCGCCCGCAGGCGATGCTCCTCGCCCTCCTCCGCCGAACCCTCCTGACGCTGTGCCATGGCGGCCTCTCCGAGCTTGGTATCTGCCATGTCTAGGTCGTGGATGGGTGTAGAACTTAAACTCAAATGCTCCACGATCCAACAAAGTACATAAAACATGACAAATGCTACAAATAATAATGCATGAATTGGTAACGAAAATCATCAACTTAAGTCAACAAATCGAAAACAAAAATACACTGGTCAAGAGGTAATTAGAAATTACCCAGCAGCAGTGGTGGATCTACGATTTTGAAACAGGGTAGTCCACTCTAAAAATATTACAATAAATGTGGCATACCAATAGAACAACAGAAATTGATCAATATGATCTTACAAACATATGAAAAATTCTCAAATAAGTTTTGATTTTGCATTAAAAAAACTTGAAAAGTTCAAAGAAGACTATGTGCATGTGTTCATTCTTCCACATTTGATACATATATGTAATCATGTGGACCTAGTTGACATTCTGTTCTTCAATATGACAATGACATTTGTTGATTCAAAAACTGAGAGTTTGACCCAAACTGAAACAACTCAGTTGTAAGCAGTAACATTTCTGAAAATTACAGCTCAAGATGCCACATGAATCCAGAAAACGGATCCAAACTGAAACAATTCAGTAGTAAGTAGTAACATTCCTGGGCAGAATTCCGTAGTAAGTAATACATTACAATTTTCAAAGGAGCACAGCAAGCCTAAATTCTTAACTAGAAGTACTGGCAGGTGGCGGCACGACGAGCAATGAGCAAACAGAAATTTGGGAACAAGCAGAAATCTACCTCAAACGTGGCAGGTCGCTGCTTGCCTTCTGCAGCTGCCCAACGCCGGGCGTCGACTGCCGACTGCGGTCTCGGCGGCTGGGCGCGGTGGCGCGGGGCAGGGGCTGGGCGGGGCGGGTAAAGTCGACGGCGAGGCACGGAGCCAGGCGGCGAGTTAGGGCGGCGAGGTCGGCGGGAGCGCAGAGGGGAATCGGGAACGGGAGGCAGTGCGCAGCGGCTGTCCTGACGGCTACCGCGGGCCTCAGCTGTGTTTGCTGGGCACGCGTAGAATATGGGCTGGCACGGCACGCACGGCCCATCTGGCACGTTAGCGAGGGGGAGGAGCTAAATTAGTCCAAAAATGTCAGGTTTTTTTTATAAAAAGTGGTGCACGCCCCTCTCATCTCTTACACTCAAACCCCCTCTCATTTCTCACACTCAAACATGGATGATCTCAACTAGTTCCACTTCAATGCAAGGGATTTCGATATTCACATACCCGAGTTTGCCGATCCCACTGCCCACGTTATGACCATGTATCCTTCTTCTGACGAGAATACACAATCACCATCCGGCCCCCAATCCACTACTGCCAACACTACCTCCACCACCACCGGTACAAGAAGGGTTCGTCGCAAAACCACAAAGTGCTGGACTACTTCAATGGTGAAATTGTTGTGGAGGGTGATGTCAACGTGCTTAAAGCTAGATGCAAAAGATGTGTGGTCTTATATTTAAGGAGGGGGGGGGGCAAGGTGGAACGGACACCCTAAATACACACAAATTGGCACACATCAAGAAGGACGAGGAGACTGTGGGAAGACAGACCACGCTCAAGTTCAACCCTAACGGTTCGGTACATAATTTCACCTATGATGTTAATGTCAAAAGAGAAAATATTTGTCATTTAATTGCTTTTAATGATTTACCATTAAGTTTTGGTGAGTTTGAAGGTTTTACGGAACATAATCAAACTGCTTTTCCATCACCAACTGGTAGAAGATGCTAGCATTGACATTGTTTGGTCAATTCTAGTGTTGAAATTCTTGGGAGAATATCATACAAAAACCAACACTCGGTAGAAACCGGTGAAAACCACGAGAAAAAGTTGTTTTGAAGTTTTAAAAATTATTTAAAAATACGGGATGTTAAGAGGATGATTTTATTGCCACGCAAAATTTCAAGTTGAAACACATTATGAGATGTGAGCTATGAAAAAGACAAAATCAGCGTTGAATAGTGCCAAACAGTAATGTCATTATTCAGGGCTGAATTTGTCTTTTTCATAGCTCACAACTCGTAATGTGTTTGAACTTGAAATTTTGCATGGCAATAAAACATCACCCTCTTAACATCCCTTAATTTTTTCAGATTTTTTCGAAACATTAAAATATGGTTTTCACAAAGTTTTCATTGAATGTTGGTTTCCGTATGATATTCTAGCGAAATTCTTTTCTACGGAAATGCTAGTGTTAACATTGTCAAAACTGTTTTAGGTTTGTCAATCTAAAAATATATGTGGCTTCAATTTCTTTTTCTACAATCACTTGTTACTTTACTTAAACTCGATAACCATCACAATACAAGGCTTTGGATAGACCTCCCCCCAACTCCCAAAATAAAATAAAATATAATAACTTCTATGACTAAGAATTACACCAGGATTTCTCTGAGCTCCTATGACTAAGAATTAATACTGAGGCTTTAATAAAGATACTTCAATCAGATCGGACTAGAGGTGTCGCCACGTGCATATCTGCACAAACTTGACTACCTTTAAAAGTTTTCTAAAGTACCATGAGTTCTTCATCCAAAAATAGGGAAGCCATGAGTGTTTCGCAATTGGGGCGGGAGTCCTTTAGAAGTACAGGTCTCTGAACCATAAAATCTTCATCAAAACAGCAGAGAAACACTCCAAAGCCACCACAAAAGATCACATAGAAAAATCAGCCACAAACGCAATCTCATCGGATCCGCATGAACGCATCTGTGAGGATATATATAAACCTAAATTTTGCAAGATCAAACCTACAAAGAGAAGACAATCTGGCTTCATGGTGCAACCTAGTAGATATCATATGACAATAGAAAAACCAAAGAAACTTTATTCCTAAAGGTGTTGCACTCTCGGCTCGAGCTTCCCCAATGAAGACCCTAAACCTCGTATTAATGTAGACTTCTGAACATGCCTAGCAGGATTCAAGGTCTTCCACTTTGCCACATGCGCCCGGAGGCAAGGGTATCATTTAGATCACAACAACCGCTCAAACCCTAGTTGGCTTCTGTCTTCCAGGTACCTCTAGGGTTTCAAGTTTGACAACATTACACATGTGGAGCATTATAATAGATTGTGCCTGAGCTTCTAGCTATGTACAGGCCCTACTTCGGCTTTGTTAAGGGATAACATGAAGGTGGACCCGACGGTGACCTCGTGTGAGGGACAAGCTTCGCATTTGCCATTGCAACAACTGGAGGTGAACCCGCTTGGGCGCTCATATGTGCTTGGCGCCCACTTCTCCCCCGCTGACACATCATCCTGGTGCCCTCTTTGCAAAAGATTTTTGTGGCGTTCTCGCCAGCTTGGAGGCTTCTCGCCCTGGATTTGGAAGGGTGGTTGCTTGCCTCCTTACAGGGACGACAATCAAGGGCAAAAGCAAAGAAGGTAGGTGATTGCCCTCGGACCAGCATCCCGAAGGAGAAGTCGCTCAAAGTGCAAGGGCAAGAAAAGTGACATCATAGGAAATGCGTCCGCAACTGCTTGATGGAAGATCTTCGGTCCCTCGGCTCGTCCAGAAGGTTGCATTCGTTATTGTCGTTTTGCTGTTGCACATTTCCGTTTGTTGATGTGTTCTCGTGAGCGTCCTGTTGCATTGTTTGATTGTATCTGAAATTGCGGTTGTTGTGTGTTTGAAGAGTTTGATGGGTTGTGTTGTATGCGGTCATGGGGTTTCACACCTTGTGAGTAGTCCACTTATGGTTTGATTGTATCGGTTGTCACACGGTTTTTTTTAATTAACTTGGCAATTCTCACCTTCATAGTTAATCGAACAGGCAAAATGTTTGCCTCCATTTAAAAAAAATAGATGAAGAGGAAGTTGCACCGAGACACAATTTTTGGGCCTCTTTCCTCTAGACAAAGAATGCATTATTGCACGCAGTTAATAAAAGTTTGCATTGCACGTCTTTGTTTGCTAGGATTTTTCTTCTTCTTTTGAACGGCTTTTTTTAGGGAATTCTTGTGAACGTATGCTAGTTGGTACAAAGCGTGCTGGGCGAA
Source organism: Triticum dicoccoides (assembly GCF_002162155.2). NCBI lineage: Eukaryota > Viridiplantae > Streptophyta > Magnoliopsida > Poales > Poaceae > Triticum > Triticum dicoccoides. Next base: position 480,328,815 of record NC_041389.1, read on the forward strand.
AGTTTATTTTAGGTATGAAACCGAAAGAGTTTGATAATGAGCAGAGCTGTTACGCACCGAGGGAGACTAGACTGAGAAATCGATGAACCATACAGCTTTCAGCAGCAAGACCTTGTAATCTACAGCAACATAAAGAACAAGGACGCTGGGGCCAAAACATTAATTCTACCGAACTGACTGGCATGTTTCCTCAGCTAGGGCGAAAATGGCCCACACGTAAGTATATACCGTAAGTCATCCTATATAAGTACACGTGCCTTGTGCAGTTATCTCCACAGTTTTGAGCACAACCCTTTCTGTATTTTCCTGCACCTTGTAGGTTAATTGGAGCTTAGATTTCTCAGAGAGAACGAACGACTACGTAGATGGTGACTTCCGAGAGAAGTGCAATTCTTGTTGCACTGTTGTGCATGTGCTTTGTTGTGACCCATGCATGCGACGGTATGTGTTGATTAATAAGTTCCCTGACCAAGTTCCCTCCTAATCAAGCGCTGTTGTATAATGCTAGTTGATTCATAATTGTGGGCATGTGACTCTGGCACACGTTTGTCTTCCCTTCTCCTTCACATCTGCCAGTTATATATATGTTAAAAGAATAAAACCTGTATGTAAAGGTCCCATCTCTATTTCTGGTTTCTTATCAGTTAGTCCTCTTCACTCTTTTCATATTTCTCTTGAAATGGAATATCTGAGCTTTAAAGTGAAAAAGGTATATTTCACTAAAAAAATACTCCAGTATTATTCAGATTATAATCATTTCACTATACATGAATGGTATACACCAAAGAATGGCGGCAAACGGGATCTAAAATAGATGCGAGGTTGTTTCATCTTGTCACAAAACAACATCTTGTACAATCTTGCCATCTTCATCTTTCCTATTGCAACTTGCACAAAGTTTCATCTTGATGTATGATTTCTTATCTATACTTTCTGACTCAAAGGAAATGGCGTGAGATTCGGGTACAGTGGGAGAACTGGCCCGGAGCATTGGGGGAGCTTAAGTCCTAATTTCACGGTTTGCTCAAATGGAATCTACCAGTCTCCAATTGACATCGTGAGAGATGGTGCTGTACACGACCCAGGAATGGAGCCCCTAGAGAGGGATTACACTTCTACAAATGCTTCAATGGTTGACAACGTCTTCAACATTGCGGTTTGCTCCGAGCCTCTCTCAACCAAATGGTTCTTTATATCAACGAATATAAAATGTACACATACAAGCACGACGATACCTGACTTAGCTTATCTTTATTTTGTTTGTCTTATAGTAATTTGCTTCGTTTGCACTTAGCTTATCTTTATTTTGTTTGTCTTATAGTAATTTGCTTCGTTTGCGAGTTCTTTCTTCCTGGATGGGCTTTCTAGCTTTGTTTTCCTTTGATGTTTTGGTTGTATAACTTCATTAATTTGTCACATCGATGTGGTGTAATAAAATATACGCATTGTGGAAAAAAAAACTTCATCATATTGTGGTCTTCTATATAATGTACGAGTGACTATTATAACCTGTTTCATGAAATATGTATTCTACTACGTACACGTAATCTCCTAGTTTAAAGTAATGTGTATTATGAAATCATTATGCCAACTGAATGATGTAGCTGCGATACAATGACACTGTTGGGACTGTCAAGGTGGATGGGAAGAAGTACAAACTGAAGCAATTGCATTGGCACTCTCCCTCAGAACATACCATCAATGGCCAAAGGTTCACATGTACACTTTTGAGATTTGGGAAGGATTCAATTTCCCTTGTACTAACTATGTGCACCACTCTCTTACCCTGGTAGATTTGCGGTAGAGCTCCACATGGTTCACACCACCGATGATGGTGACATTACTGTTGTGTCAATCCTTTATCGTTACGGAAAACCAGATCCTTTCCTTCACCAGGTAAATCATTGTGATAAGAAAAAGGGAATTTGTTGCTACTATATGTACTATCACTATCGCACTGTAGAACACTACACGGTGTATATCACCGAGATATGAAATGGTCAGTAGCTGTTAGTTAGTCAATTGAGTAGTTTATATACATTTAATACAAAGCTCTGTTTTATATGAATAGTCGGGAGACATTGACCTGTTTCAAGAACTGAATAACACGATCACAACTTGTAATTTGATTTCTAATCAATATGTATTGGACTTATATGTTGAACCAGATGACTAGGACACGCCTAATGACGTCAATTGCTTGGTCTACATGCATTTCGGTTTGACTATTTGCTTTGTATTGTACTCATAGATAAAGGATAAGTTGGTTGAATTGTCTGCGGAGGGCTGCAAAGCTGAGAAAGGTGATCCTCTCCCCATTGGGATGGTGAATATGAGGGAACTAATGCAGGGTGCACATAGGTATTTCAGATATGTTGGATCTCTCACCGCACCACCATGCACAGAGAATGTGATCTGGAACATTCTTGGCGAGGTATTCCATCTGCTCAAATGTCGAAAATAGTGTGGAAACTTTAACTTCACATGATGTTTATGCAATGGGAGTTACTAATCTATATATACTTTGAGATGTGTCGCAGATAAAAGAAATGACAAAAGAGCAGGCTGCTACTTTGATGGCTCCTCTGAAGGGGAGTTACAAGCATAACTACAGGCCGCTACAATCACTGAATGGCCGCACCGTACAGGTCTATGATAGGTCGCGCAATGTTCAAAATATCCTTTAGCCAACTGAAGTTCGATCCATGGTGAACTATTTTGCTTGGTGCCAATCCAGAACAATGAAAGAAGCGTAAGGTGACATGATAGATTGCAATAAAATGTAGCTCGTGGCATTGGTACTTGTGTGTGCAAGAACATAAATTATAATCATGGCCATTATCATGTATTCTTGTGTAACCATTGGGTTGTTGTTTGGATATTAATACCAATTAGTGAAATGTCAAATAAGGAAATTTTCTAAAGTAAAATAACAATGAAACTTTGTTGTCTGAATGGTGTTAGAAATGTTCTGTTGTCCATTTTGTTGATAAATCTGAAAGAACACCATGATGTGAAATGCAATATCATTTTCCTTAAACCAAAGAATTCGAATGGCACCAAAACTAAATTGATTCATCCACTTGTGGATATTGTATGGTGGGTGGAGTTTTAGCCCACTATTTCAAGACGAGGGTATAGCGGTATTGATGTCGTTCACGTTGGCTGAGCAATAAGTGTTACTGGTATAACCTTTGGCACGCCTTGCCACACCCTTAAGAAGACACACAAAGATTGGCACAGAGAGCAAAACCTCATGCATGGGGTCCTGATCAATTCTGAGAGGATTAAAACCTCATGGGATGAGAAAAATAGTTGTTAGTCTAAGCACGGCAATGAGATATCTTGCCTTACTGGGTGGCGAAGAAAAATTTGGTCCTGCTGTATTGTATGAATGGCTTTTTATCTAGTGATTGGGTGGCATACTTGCATGATCTTCTATACCCATATATACAATAAATTACATCAAACCATCACAAGTTGGAGCAATATCCACTTCTTTTGATAGCTCTAGTTCTCAATTGAGAGCGTTTTGACCGCTGATTTGATGACCCAGAACCATTTGTGAGGACCGACATGATAGCACACATAGAAGGTACATTGAGGTGGGGGCACCCCACCGGCTAGATATATCTCCTTCTGGCCACCCCTTTCTCCTTCCACATGTTATTATTGCTGCTTGCACCATTGTTGTAGTGACCACGTCACAAGAGAGCAATGTCACACCCTTCCGACCCTTTGTTAGTGTGTGTACAGAACTGCAATGAGCGTGATAGGATGCTACCTTAGCAAGAGCAAAGGGAGGAGCGAGCGATTGGGTGGACTGAGGAGGAAGAGGCAGAATAAGGAGAGGGAAGCAAAGATGGGTACTCACATGAGGTAGTAGAGAGAATAGAGGCCATGTGCTGCCGCAGCTCGAGAGAGGGAGAATGCTCCACCTTAGTGTGGCAGTGGTCCGTCAAGAGTGCCAAATGTGGCAATATGGGAGTGGGTGGCATAACATAGCTCCCATGGCATGTCTCTTCCACCGCCTTGTCGTCTAACACGTTGGATCTCATCAAACCAGAGGTTGCCGCTTCCTAAATTATGATGCATATGATACGGGAGTGGGCACGTTTCTCTGTTGGTCTTAGGCCCGACCGAGGAAGTGCAGTCCAGCTGCACCATTGGATTGATTCGAGCGAGATAGTGCAGTCTGAAGTTGCACCATTGGAGGGTTGAGTTCACATTGTGGAGGTGTTTTGTTCGATGTTTCGTAATGTAAACCGATAATAGCGGGATCTGAATACCTTAGTTATTTTTTGTAGGAGTTAAGCGTAATGAGGTCCCGTGTAATCAGACTACATTGCTATTATGTTTTAGTCAACACCTCCCCGATATTTGGTACCTCATGATTTTGTAGCAGTTGTTATTCTCTCGGGCTGGAACAACGGTGTCGAAGATGAACATGATTGGGGGCTTGCGAGATTAGAGCAGCTAACGGTGCAAGACCAGGGATGGCCGGCAGTGCTTAAAGTCGACGGACGGTTGGCAACGCGTAGGATCAGAATGGCAGGCGGCGCTTAAGATCTGGGAACCGACGGTTCTTGATTTCGAGGATGGCAAGTGGCGCTTGAGATCTGGGGGTGGCCGGGTCCAAGGAAGAGCAGGGGCTAGACAAAGAGCAGAGGGATGGTTATTAATTCCTTTACCTAAGAGAACCAAACAAACTTGGAAAGAATTCATTACACCTTCTAAAATGTTGTGATTTGATTACGTTAACATTAATGTTAACATTTCTGTAGCCAAACATCTCTTGTAACTTAACTCCTTTCGCCTGGTCGCATCGTGGCAAAATGATGTTTAGGTTAGGGCCGATGATGGCTCGGGCGGATGAGGTTGATGGCACAAGAAAGATGTTTGCATGCAGCATCTCGATTTGATACCTACGTCGCGATCTCACAAAGCAACTCACGTTAAAGATAGAAAGGGGGCAGTAAGAATATAGATGTGAAGAATATGACCATGAGTCATTGACAAGTGAGCCCCACATTTACGTGATCATACTATCCACGTGAGCCCCACATTTATATGAACATACCATCCACGTGAGCTATTCTATCGATCCTGTTATGTGGGCCCAGGTAGTCAAATTCACTTTCGAAGCTCTCTAAGCCGAGGATGTATGCTATGTGTGCGACCAAGCCCAAACAAGAGTTGTTTAAGTAATTTGGCTCCCTATATATGCTTTACTTCTACTCCCTCCGTTCTCAAATACTTGTCTTTCTAGACATTTCAAATGGACTCAACATACGGATGTATGTAGACATATTTTAAAGTGTAGATTCACTCATTTTGTGCCGTATGTAGTCACTTGTTGAAATCTCTATAAAGACAAGTATTTAGGAACGGAGGGAGTAATTGTTTTATCTGTACGCAACCAAGACGGCGTTTCCCTAAAAAAGCAAGTAGAGCACATGCAACAATACCTTGATCTCGCTCGTCATGTTACCCCAAAAGTTGGCGACCACATACTACCTGCAGCGAACAACACGTATAACGCTCCATATCCCACACTATGTACTTGCATTGGTGGATCGACCAAGACCTTCCACACTTTTTGGCTCGGAAGCGAGAGAGAATATGTAACCGGTGCTTCAAATAGAAAAGTCAAGGCTCCTTTCCCGTTCCTCTCAGATAGAATTCGTGTCGAAGCTTACAGATGAGCCTCATCGAGTCAAGAGACTAGTAAAAACAAGTCTGACCTGTCCACGCAACACGCAAAAGCTATATATATCTTACTGCGATAAGTATGTTAGGATTACCTGCAGGGGACCACTCAAGTAGGCTGATCCATTTAGCATTGTTTGGGGAAGCTTCTACTTCAATTTTAATGGTCTGGGGAGGTTTCGTGCCGTTTTTTTTCCTTCTTTGCGTTTCTTTTTGCTGGTTTTTTGTTTTTCGTTTTGGTTTTATATTTTATATTTTTTCTTTTCTTAACTGTTTTTTTATTCAAATTCATCTACTTTTCTAATCTTCCAGGTTTTTTGTGTACAATTTATTTTCATACACCCTGAACAGTTTTTGAATGCACGTTAAATTTCAGACACATATTGAAGATTTTTCTAGTACACGCTGAATAGTTTCTAAATATACGTTAAACATTTTTTTAGATACACATTGAACATTTTTTGAACACATGTTGAAGACTTTTTAATACACGTTAAATGTTTTTCAGATACAAGATGAACATACATATTGAACATTTTGTAAATACACTGTGAACTTTTTTATGTCATGAATATTTTTTTCCAAATTTGCTCAAAAAAATATTTATATCTCATGAACATTCTATGAATGATGTGAACACATTTTATTTTCACGAATATTTTTGTAAATAATATTAACAAAATATCAAACATATGTACATTTTTAAAAAGTCTAGAACATTTTTTGAATTGTACGTGCGTATTTTCAAAAATAGCAAAAAAAATGATGAATTTTTTTTAATGAGCGGTGAACACTTTACAAACAATATGAACAAACTTTTAAATATATGACATTTTAACTGTCTTGATTTTTTTTAAATTGTATGCATGTTTTTCAAAAACTGCAAAGATTTTATTTTATTTACAATTCATCAATAGTTTTTAGTGTGCAGTGAATTTTTAAATAATTGAAGTAAATTAAAATTTAAAACTCTTTTAAAAGTATAGAAACATATTTTCTAATACGCAGTGGACATTTTTTAAATACACAATGAAAATTTTATTTAGCATATGGTGATTTTTCCTATATACTGTTAACTTGTTAATGTATACTGACCTGTTTTCTGATATACCTTTTTTCCAATTATATTTGCTAGTAGATCATTTCTGAAACAAAAGGAAAAATGGAAAAACTGAAGAAATAAATCAGAAGAACAATCAAAATAACGTATAAGGCGCAAGCAAGTTTTTTTTTTTTTGAGGGATAGGCGCACAGTAGGTGTGGCAGACGTTCTTTTTTTAGAAACTGGTTTTCTTTTTAGACAATTTTTGAAGCAGGTGTATCCTAGTTGAAGCCTGTAAGCATCAAGCCTCCTCCGCGGACAAGCTAATAGATGTGTCGGCCCGGCCGAGTTCAGGGTGTATCCTATTTGATGCATTCTGTGTTAAATTGTCGAGCTTTCACACAGGCTGGCTAACGGTGAGCTGGGCCGGTCCATTAACTTGTTGCAGCATTTCCTATTTTAGGAACCTTCCAAAGATTTCCAGCTGGTTTTTATCGGTTTTCAGAACCTTCTATAAGGTTCCTGAACCGAGTTTTCTATTTCTCTTTTTAACTAAATTTTACTTCTATTTTTCTGTTTGTATTTCTTTTTCGGTTTTTTCTTATTTTCTGTTTATTTTTTGTTTTCTGTTTCTTTTGTTCGAAAATTTCTAATATTGTTCAAAATCTAAAAAAATGTTCCTATTTTCAAAATTTGTTCACATATCCGAAAAATATTCTTGTTTTAATTTTGTTCACAATTTCAGAAAAAGTTGAGAAATTTCAAAAAAATGTTCTCGTTTTCAAATTTGTTCATAATTTTAGAGAAACGCTTTTGTTTCAAAAAGTGCTTAGGAATTTAAAAAAATGTCCTCCTTTTATAATTTATTCACCATTTGAGAGAAAATTTCATGTTTCAAGAATTTTCGCGGTTTCATCATTTCGTTTGCATTTTCAACATATGTTTCCATGTTTCAGGTTTTGTTCGCATTTAAAAAAAAGGTGCAATAATTATTTTGTTCAGTTAAGAAAAATGTTACGTTTTAACTTTTTCGTTTGGAATTTTAAAAAATGTTCCTGTTTTTCATTTTTATTCATAAATTAAAAAATGTTCCTCATTTAATAAATATTCGGAAATTTTAAGAATGTTTGCGTTTTTCGTAATTTGTTCTCTTTCTAGAAAATGTTAATTTAAAAAATGTTCGGGATTTGCAAATTTTGTTCGTGCTTGTCTTTTAAATAGTAATTACAAAAAATATTACTTCTCCCAATAGAATTGCAACATCTGAAATTGGTAGACATTTCAAGAATATTTCTCAAAAAAATAAATCCAAATCTCAACGCTTCTTTATGTTCTTATAAAGTTTTACGCCTTGATGTTCGGTTATCCCTGTCTAGCTTGGTGGCTAACCGCTCACGGTCTATTTTCTACATTGTCTGAGGTCGTGGGATCACATCCTGGTTCTCTCGATTGTTTTTCAGCGAAACATGTTGGGCCGGCCCAGTCGGGCGTGGCCTTGTGCGTCGAGATCCTGTACATTTTGCATCTTATAGGAGCGAAATCACTAGCTAAAGAGTACTCGTTGCGAAAATCACTCTAACTCTCTAGGTTGCAACAAGTGGCGCGTTGCATGTGCGCCACTTGTCGCAACCTGGGAGTTTTCTCTTTTTTCGTAGATCCGTTTATTTAAAATATTTCATCTCTTAAATCGTGCGTTCAAATCTCAAACCGTTTTCGCCGTTGGATTCTTCGTAAACCTGGGCAAACGTCGGGCCGGGCCGGGTTTCGGGCCAGGCTTGTAAAAGCCCGACCTTCATTTCTCAAGCCCGAGCCCGACCCGAAGCCCGAAATACTCCATATTTTCAAGCCCGAGCCCGGCCCGAAGTCAAGCCCGAAGCCCGAAAGCCCGGCCTAAATCCTATTTTCTAGTACGCGCACGTGCAAGCCCGGGACGAAGCCCGAAAGCCCGGCCCGAAATACAGGAAAGTGAAGCCCGAGCCCGGCCCGAACTATCTTTCGGGCTGCAAAACAAAGCCCGAGCCCGGCCCGAATGTCAAGCCCGGCCCGGCCCGGCCCGGGTTTTTCGGGCCGGGCTCGGGCCGGATCGTCGGGCCGGGCTGCCCATGCCCGGGTTTAATTCTTCGCATCGAGATCTTCAAAACTAGATCCCATGTTGATAGGTTTTGACGGACTTTTTTTTCATAAAAAAACCAGACGAAAAAAACCGACCGGGAGCACAGATTTTTTTCCTTTCCGAAAGAGGCACGCCCGTGCCTCTGACGAAATCACAACCGTGCCTCTCGCGGATGGCAAAACCGTGACTCTCGCGAAAGAAAGAAAATATAGAAAATGCGTTTCTTTTTCCATTTCCAAGGAGGCATGGCCGTGACTCTCGCGGAAGCAAAACCGTGACTCTCGCGAAAGAAAAAAACAGAAAACATGTTTTTTTTCATTTTCGAGAGGCACGGCCGTGACTCTCGCGAAAGCACAATCGTGCCTCTCGCGGAAGCAAAACCGTGACTCTCACGAAAGACAAAAAAGAAAACGTATTTTTTTCCGTTTCCGAGAGGCACGGCCGTGACTCTCGCAAAAGCAAAACCATGACTCTTGCGAAATAAAAAAACACGTTTTTTTGCGCAAATTTTTTTCCAACATTTTTTTTGGTCGAAAAGCTAGGGAAGACCGTTGAAAAACCCGTTTAAAAAACCGAAAATGCATGCGAAAAAATAAAAAAACAAGATTCGGAGGGAGCGCCCAGAGCGCAACTCGTGACGAATGGAGAGCGCTGATCGTTGCGAGGCTCCTGAAGGAGCGCTCGTTAATTAGTTGCTCTCAGGAGCGAAATCCCCTAGTTTAGGGCTTCAAGAAGAGAGGTCCTATACGCCGCATACTGCGTCAAATTGATGGGCGTTCGCATACAGCTGCTCGTTCGCGGGCTTAGAGGGCCGATCTCGCTAGCCACAAGCAGATACCGCTGGAATAAAAAAAAGGTGGATCTGCCGTGGTTCGAACCCAAGACCTGCTGCATGAGCCAGTTGACCGAGTGAACTTTAGTGATCACAGTACAACGCAACACCTTAAGAAACTCAAACACCGATCCTATTTTTTCAAAAATTCGAACGCAAAACCTTTTTTTTGGAAATAAAACATGAATGTTTTACCACAGGGGAACATTTTTTTAATTCTTTGAAAACTCAAACATATTTAAACACGCAAATGAATTTTGGAGAAGAGAACAATTTTTACAAAGGGAACATTTTTGTAATTACCCAAAAAACTGAACAGGAACAATTTTTCAAAAATAGGAACATTTTTCAAATTCCACAACAAAATTTGGAAACATGAACAACTTTTGCACGCAAACAAATTTGAATTTCCCAAACATTTTTTGAAGACATGAAGGTTTGGAATTTGTGAACAATTTTTTAAAGCACGAACATTTTTTGAATATTGAGAACAAATTTTGAAGCGCGAACAATTTTTTAAAGCACGGACATTTTTTTGGATTTTAAGAACAAATTTTGAAATAGAGAACAATTTCAAAAAATAGCGAACAAATTTGGAAGCATAATTGTTATTGAATAAGTGAAAAAATTGAAATCCGGTACATTTTCTGAATTTAGATAGTTTTGAACTATTTTGTGTAATGAGAACAATTTTTGAATTTTGAGAACATTTTCTTAAAACTGAACATTTTTTGAAAACATGAACGCTTTGGAATTTGTGAACAATTTCTTAAAGCACAAACATTTTTTGAATCTTGAGAACAAATTTCGAAACGGAGAACAAATTTCAGCACGGGAACAAAATTTTAAAGCAAGGTAATTTTTTGAATCTTGAGAACAAATTTTGAAACAGAGAACAATTTTGAAAAATCCCTAACAATTTTGAAGCGTGATATTTGTGAATACGTGAACAAAAACTGAAATCCAGTACATTTTCTGAATTTGGAAAGTTTTGAACTTTTTGTGTAATGAGAACAATTTTTTAATTTGGAGAACATTTTTTCAAAAACTGAACATTTTTATAAACATGAATAAAACTTGAATATTTTGAAAAAAAATGAAGAAAAGAGAAGAAAATAAAAATAAATCAAAAATCAAAAAAAGAAAATTTGTTGAAAAGAGAAATTAACTTGAAAAGGGAAACTGAAATAAAACAAATAATAATAAAAAGAAAAGAAAAAAGAACAAGAAAAAGGAAGAAGAAAAAAATAGAACAAGTAAAAAAAAGGAAAGGAAAAATAAAAAACTGGTTCAGGAACCTTCTAGATGGTTCCCAAAATCAGTAAGAACCGGCTGGGAACGCTGTAGAAGGATCCCAAAACCGGAAGCTGTATGTACGCTAAAGATGGGCCGGCCCAAATAGCTCGCTACTCACACCCCCCTTTGCGATTCGTCAACACTTTGCCGCAACGTGCGACAAGTAGGAAATCGCCTTCAAGAGAGCAACTAATCAAGGAGTATTCCTTCGGGAGCTCTCGCAAGGGTCACTTGGGTGGGCTGGAAGCACGCCACTTGACGCGCTCTCAGCCGCCGCCATGTGTCACGCTCTGGGCGCTTCATCCGGATTTTGTTCTTATATTTTTTTGTGCGTGTTTTTGACTTTTAGATGTTTTTTTTTATTTTTTGGGCATTTCGGTTTTCACCTGTTTTCCTTAGGTTCTGGACAAAGAAAACTGAAAAAAAAATTGTCACAAAAAAACATGTTTTCCTTTTTCCCTTCCGCGAGAGGTATAGATTTATTTCTCGTGGAAGCACGGATTTGCTTACGCGAGAGGCATGGCCGTGCCTCTGGTAAAATGGAAAAAAATATGTTTTTTTATTTTCTTCCTTCCACAAGAGGCACATATTTACTACTCGTCGAAATACGGATTTATTTCTGCGAGAGGCGCGGTCATACCTTTTGGAAAAGAAAAAAACTCATTTTCTTTTCTTTGCTTTCGCGAGAGGCACGGATTTACTTCTTGGGAAGGCACGGAATTGCTTCCACGCGAGGCACGGACGCAACAGGAAAAAACACATTTTTTTTACCGCTAGAGTCACAGATTTACTTCTCGTGCAGGCACGGATTTGCTTTCACGAGAGGCACAAGTGTGTATCTTGCAAAAGGATAAAAAACTTGTTTTATTTTTTGTCCTATCACGAGAGGCACAAATTTCTCATGGAGGCGCGGATTTGCTTCCGCGGGAGGCACAGGTGTGCCTCTCGCAAAAGGAAAAAAAAACACAAAATTTTCGTACCACGAGAGGCACGGATTACTTCTCGTGGAGGCACGAATTTGCTTTCGCGAGAGACACGGCCATGCGTTTCAGAAAAGGAAAAAAGAGCCTTTCGTGAGAGGCACTAATTTACTTCTCGTGGAGCCACGAATTTGCTTTGCCTCTCGAAAAGAGAAAAAAGTGCTCCCGGTTCCTTTTTTTTCTTCCTGTTTTCTCGTGAAAGAAGAAAAATCGTCGAAATCTATCAACATGAGATTTAGTTTAGAAGATCTCGATGCGAGGAATTCTGTGATTGAAACGGTTCAAGATTTAGACCCGCGGTTTGAGAGATAAAATATTTTAAATAAACGAATCTACGGAAAAGGAAAAAACTCATAGGTTGCAATAAGTGGCAAGCATGAAGTGCGCCATTTGTCATAACCAGGGGAGGTAAGAGTGATCTTTGAATGAGTACTCTTTAATTAGTGATGATTTGGGGGCTCCGCTGCTGCGCACACGTGTATGTTGTTTGGTTCACTGCTATTTTTCTTTCGGGTTTTCCTGTTTGTGGTTTTTCTTTTTGGTTTTCTGTTTTGGGTTTTTATTTTCTTTCTAGTTTTATTTCTTTATTTTAATTTTAGTTTTCATCTTTTTCAGTTTTTTTATGTGTTTGATTTTCTTCTTCTGTACTTTCTAATTTTTCTAATGTATGGTGAACATCTTTTAACAAGTGATGACATTTATTTAGTATATGGTGCAGATGGTGAAACTTTTTTAAACATGGATTGAAATTTTCTTAAACATGCTGAACAATTTTTCTAATATATTGTTTTCTACTTTTCTGTAGTGATTCTTAATTATTTCAGCTCTGTAAAAGTCCAGCAATTGATTTTTAGAAGAAAAAACGCCATGAGAACCGCAAAGAGAGAAATAAAGAAAACTCACTCAAATGAGGTCACCAGTGTGCGCCGTCCAATTTGTTTCTTACTTCAGGTACCGGGTCGGCTATTTGACACTAACGCGCGCCAAATAGGAACACTTGCTCTAAAACGACTTATACACGCACCCCACCACATGATGCTGATGTGTGCTAGCAACGTATGTGGCCGGTTTGGTTGGTTAAAATGTGCAATGCGTAGAGTTTCAAAAGGAAACAAAAACTTTATGTCGTCATTTTAGCTTACAGGAGGTTACCAGTACAAAGGTTTGTCAAATGCATGGCTCATCTGGGCCGGCCCATTTGCGCTGAAAAATCAGTGGAAATAGCGCCCTAGATAGGTATCGGACTCGCGACCAGGGATAGAATGGCTCTCGTTGCTAGCCACTTCGGCTGGCTGCCTCAAGTGCTAGAATAGTAGTGCCACACTTAAAGAAACTTGTTCCGCAACTCCCGGCGAGTCCGGTCCAAGGTTGCGAAGCGGAAGCGAGCGTCACAGATGAAGTAGTCGAAATAGTCGAACACGCGAAAGTAAATGACACAGAGAGATATGGAGGAGACCAGCTTTATTAATCAATGATCAGGTGTTACAATGATGGTCCCTGTTGCTTTATATAGGGGGTAGGTGGTCTAGGGATAAGTACCCACTTAACGTAAAGTGGGAAACGGGAGGGGCTAGCCCGTGCGTTTAGCACGCGGCCGCCGCCATCCTCCCGGGTGACCCGGTTTCCCAACACTCTTCCTTGGGTAATTATCCGTATATCCATGCCTCAAAACTCTGAAAAACCCAGTGGAAAAAAATATGAAGAAAGAGCACACTATATACGTTGTTGTATTGCATGAATTGCCTCGTCAAAAACCTCGTGTGAGAAACATCAGGAAAACTCACTCAAGGGAAAAAGAGTACAATCCACTCAACCATCAAGTTGAGTACTCGATCATCAGAATTGAGATTTTTAGCGACGAATTTGTGAAGTTTCTCCCCCTGAACCTTGCATCTCTCTAAGGCCCCGTTCGGAAGTGCTCCAGCTCCACGCTTCTCTGGAAGCGGGCGAGGAGCTGGCCGAACGCGAGGGATTCAAGAAGTCAGCTTCTGGAGAACTAGCTGGACTGCGTGCAAATTTTAGAAGCAACGTCGGACCAGCTCCGCGAATACGAGAAGCAGGAGTTGCTCGATATTACGTGGAATGCCCTCCCGAAGTGCCTCGCGAAGCGTTTTCCTCGAAGTTACAGCGCCACGAATCGTTTTCCTCAAAGCTACAGCGCCACGAATCATTTTCTCTGCTGCCGAACGCTCGCCTGCTCCAGCGAGAAGCTAGCCAGCGCTGGCTCCACGAGAAGCTGGCTCATTTGGGAAGCGCGAGCACTTCCGAATGGGCCCTAAGTCTCATCATACCAATTCCACGCACACACCTCTCTAAGGTTGATGCCGGTAATGATTTAGTGAACATATCAGCAAGATTGTCACAAGACTTAGTATGCAAAACTTTCACCTCATTCAATTGCTGCAGCTCATGTGCATAGAAGAACTTGGGACTAATATGCTTTGTGAGGTTACTCTTCACATAACCCATCTGGACTTGTGCAACACAAGCAGCATTATCTTCATAGATAATGGTAGGGGTTTGTACGGTGTTCAGCCCACATGTCTGCTGAATGTGGCCGATCATCCGCCGAAGCGATACACATTCTTTTGACGCTTCGAATAGTGCCATGATTTCCGAGTGGTTCGTGGAAGTCGACACAAGAGTTTGCTTGGACAATTTCCAGGAAAATGCAGTTCCACCACAAAGGAAAACATATCCAGTCTGCGATTTGCAATCATGCAGGTCCGATAGGTACCCAGCATCGGCATAGCCTATAATAGATAGGTCTTGGTTCCTCTTATAAAACAGGCCAAGATCTTTGGTCCCTTGCAGGTAACGGAAGACGTCCTTGACACCTTTCCAATGTATTTTGGTAGGTTCAGAACTGTACCTCGCAAGCAAACTGACGGCGAACGCAATGTCTGACCGTGTACAGTTTGCAAGATACATGAGTGATCCAGCTGCACTCAGGTAAGGAACCTCTAGTCCCAGAGTTTCCTCCCCCTCTTCCTTTGGCCTGAACGGGTCCTTGTCTGGCTGTAAAGACCTCCCGACCATCGGGGTCTTAGAAGGATATGCCTTATCAAATCCAAATCTTTCCAACACCTTCTGGGTGTAGGCCGACTGGTGCACTAGAATCCCATCAGGGGAATGTTCAAGTTGCAGACCTAGACAGAACTTGGTTTTACCCAAATCCTTCATCTCGAATTCCGACATCAGGTAGGAACTCGCTTCCTCAATATCCTCAGGTGTACCTATTATGTTTAAATCGTCCACGTACACCGAGATTATACAGAATCCATCTTGGGATCGCCGTATGAAAACACATGGGCAATATTTATTGCTCGTGTAGCCCTTCTCATGAAGGAAATCGCTTAAGCAATTGTATCACATTCTACCAGACTGTCTGAGTCCGTACAGTGCCTTTTGAAATTGAACACTGTATAGACCGCTATTTGCTCTATCATGGTTCGGAACAGGGATACCTTCTGGAACCTTCATGTATATGTTCAAATCCAGGTTACCATACAGGTAAGCAGTGACAACATCCATTAGTTTCATTTTCAAGCCCATGTTTACTGCCATCGAGATCAAGTATCTAAAGGTAACTCCATCCATGACCGGGGAATAAGTCTCCTCAAAATTGACACCTGGCCGTTGAGTGAACCCTTGAGCGACGAGCCTTGCTTTGTACCGTACTACCATATTATTTTCATCTCTCTTTCGAACAAAAACCCACCTATGGCCAACAGGGCGAACGTGGGGAGGAGTTCGACAAAATGGTCCGAACATCTTCCTTTTGTTGAGAGATAATAATTCGGCAGTAATTGCCTGCTGCCAATCTTTCCAATCCGACCTTTTCTTGCAATCCGCGAGCGTGTTAGGCTCAGGGTCAAGATCTATGATTGAGGCAATTTTCGTAGCAAAGTTGATGTCAACAATCACCGTTGCTCGGTTCAGGGACTCCCCCGTATAAATATAATTTATGGCCATTTCGTCATGGAGCGCATCCGGCGCAAATACTTGCTCTACCAAATTTCCCATTATGGGAGCAAGGTCCTTTAGATTTGCCGCGCCGATGTGTGCGCTCACATCTCCGCTGGGTGTTTCCCCTATGGGAAAGTTTAAGTCCGGAATTTCGTGCACTGAATTTTCCGTACTTGTGCCAGGTCTCGACTGGCTCCCCATTTCAATTTGGGGTACTTTGGCGACAGGCTGTGATAAATCTGTCTTATCCTTTTTTGTCAGGCGTCCCCGAGTACTTGGGATTTGAGAAGCCGGATTTCTCGTCCTTTTAGGCCTTTGGACGGGAGCGGGTATACCATCATTTTTCTTCGGTATTTCAACCCTTTCCGGTGCATTGCGCGCGTGCACATGCGATATTGTCACAGTTTTAAGTCACTAAAGTGGTCGGTGAGGGAGTCCTGGACTAGGGGGTGTCCGGATAGCCGAACTAGCATCATCGGCCGGACTCCAAGACTACGAAGATACAAGACTGAAGACTTCATCCCGTGTCCGGATGGGACTTTCCTTGGCGTGGAAGGCAAGCTTGGCGATACGGATATGTAGATCTCCTACCATTGTAACTGACTCTATGTAACCCTAGCCCTCTCCGGTGTCTATATAAATCAGATGGTTTTAGTCCGTAGGACGAACAACAATCATACCATAGGCTAGCTTCTAGGGTTTAGCCTCCTTGATCTCGTGGTAGATCTACTCTTGTAATATCCACATCATCAATATCAATCAAGCAGGACGTAGGGTTTTACCTCCATCAAGAGGGCCCGCACCTGGGTAAAACATCGTGTCCCTTGTCTCCTGTTACCATCCACCTAGACGCACAGTTCGGGACCCCCTACCCGAGATCCGCCGGTTTTGACACCGACATTGGTGCTTTCATTGAGAGTTCCTCTGTGTCGTCACCAATAGGCTCGATGGCTTCTTCGATCATCAACAACGACGCAGTCCAGGGTGAGACTTTTCTCCCCGGACAGATCTTCGTGTTCGGCGACTTTGCACTGCGGGCCAATTCGCTTGGCCATCTGGAGCAGATCGAAAGCTACGCCCCTGGCTGTCAGGTCAGATTTGGAAGTTTGAACTTCACGGCTGACATCCGCGGAGACTTGATCTTCGATGGATTCGAGCCATAGCCGAGCGTGCCGCACTGTCACGATGAGCATGATTTAGCTCTACAGCCGGACAGTGCCCTGGAGGCCGCACCCGAGTCCGTTCCGACCCTCCATTCGGAGCCGGCTGCGCAGATCGAGGACGGGTGGCTAGACACCGCCTTGGGGGCTGCAACCTCTATGGCGATGGAGCCGAATACTGACCTTGTCCCTCGTGAAGCTCGTGACTCCGAGGTGCCGGACTCCTCGCCGGACTCCGAACCTCCCGCGCCCCCTCCAATCGAATCCGATTGGGCGCCGATCATGGAGTTCACCGCTGCGGACATCTTTCAACACTCACCTTTCGGCGACATCTTGAGTTCGCTAAAGTATCTCTCGTTATCAGGAGAGCCCTGGCCGGACTGCGGTCAGGATGGTTGGGATGCGGACGACGAAGAAATTCAAAGCCCACCCACCACCCACTTAGTAGCCACTGTCGACGATCTAACCGACATGCTAGACTTCGACTCCGAGGACATCGACGGTATGGACGATGATGCCGGAGACGACCAAGAACCAGTGCCTACTGGGCACTGGAAAGCCACCTCATCATATGACATATACATGGTGGATATCCCAAAGGATGGGAATGGCGAAGGAGCGGCGGAGGATGACCCCTCCAAGAAACAGCCCAAGCGCTGGCGTTAGCGGCGCCGCTCTAAATCCCGCCACAGCAAGAATGGAGATTTCGGCACCGGAGATAATAATACCCCAGACAGTGCCGAAGCCAACCCCCTCCAGCAAGATTCAGCACAGGAGGACGGAGACGCCAGCCCTCATGAGAGAGCGGCAGTCGAAGAGGTAGAGGATTACATGCCCCCCTCCGGAGACGAGGCAAGCCTCAGCGACGACGAGTTTGTCGTGCCTGAGGATCCCGTCGAACAAGAGCATTTTAAACGCAGGCTTATGGCCACGACAAACAGCCTCAAGAAAAAGCAGCAACAGCTTAGAGCTGATCAAGATCTGCTAGCTGACAGATGGACCGAAGTCCTTGCGGCCGAAGAGCACGAGCTCGAACGCCCTTCCAAAAGCTACCCCAAACGCAAGCTGCTCCCCTGATTAGAGGAGGAGGTATATGAACCCGCATCACCAGCGCACGATATGGCTGACCGACCACCCGGTGGCCGCGATAGAGAGGCCTCTAGGCCCCCCACTAGAACCGTACCCCGGCATCACAGAAAAAGCACAAGGCCACAGGGGAACGCCCTGGACTTGCGAGATATATTGGAGGATAAGGCAAGGCAATCAAGATCGATCTACGGATCGCGTGGGCGCCCCATGATACGTGACGACAACCGTCGCGCCGGACACAGCAAGTCCGGCCGGGCCGAACACAGTAGACAAAACTCTCTTGAGCTTCGTCGCGATATAGCCCAATACAGAGGCGCCGCACACCCACTATGCTTCACAGATGAAGTAATGGATCATAAAATCCCCGAAGGGTTTAAACCCGTGAATATTGAATCTTATGATGGCACAACAGACCCCGCGGTTTGGATCGAAGACTATCTTCTTCATATCCACATGGCCCACGGTGATGATCTTTATGCCATCAAATACCTCCCACTCAAGCTTAAAGGACCAGCTCGGCATTGGCTCAACAGCTTGCCAGCAGAATCAATTGGGAGTTGGGAGGACCTGGAAGCCACACTCCTTGACAACTTCCAGGACACGTATGTGCGACCACCAGACGCTGACGACCTAAGCCATATAATTCAGCAGCCAGACGAATCGGCCAGACAATTCTGGACATAGTTCTTAACTAAGAAAAATCAAATCGTCGACTGTCCGGATGCAGAGGCCCTCGCGGCCTTCAAACATAACATCCGCGACGAGTGGCTTGCCCGGCACCTGGGACAGGAAAAGCCGAAATCCATGGCAGCCCTCACATCACTCATGACCCGCTTCTGCGCGGGAGAGGACAGCTGGCTAGCCCGCAGCAACAACCTCAGCAAAAATTCTGGTAGCCGGATATCAAGGACCGCAATGGCAGGTCGCATCAAAACAAGAACAAACGCCGCATTAACGGTGACAATAATGAGGATACAGCAGTCAATGCCGGATTCAGAGGCTCTAAACCCAGTCAGCGGAAAAAGCCATTCAAAAGAACTACTCTGGGTCCGTCCAATTTGGACCGAATACTCGATCGCTCGTGCTAGATACACGGCAGCCCCGAAAAGCCAGCTAACCACACTAACAAGGACTGTTGGGTATTCAAGCAGGCAGGCAAGCTAATTGCCGAAAACAACGACAAGGGGCTGCATAGCGATGACGAGGAAGAGACCCGACCGCCGAACAATAGAGCCCAGAAGGGTTTCCCCCCACAAGTACGGACGGTGAATATGATATACGCAACCCACATACCCAAAAGGGAGCGGAAGCGTGCACTCAGGGATGTATACGCGATGGAGCCAGTCGCCCCGAAGTTCAACCCATGGTCCTCCTGTCCGATCACTTTTGATCGAAGGGACCACCCCACCAGCATCCGCCACGGCAGATTCGCCGCATTGGTTTTAGACCCAATCGTCGATGGATTTCACCTCACCAGAGTCCTGATGGACGGCGGTAGCAACCTGAACCTTCTTTATCAGGATACAGTGCGCAAAATGGGCATAGACCCCTCAAGGATTAAACCCACAAAGACGACCTTTAAAGGCGTCATACCAGGTGTAGAGGCCAATTGTACAGGCTCAGTTACACTGGAAGTGGTCTTCGGATCCCCGGATAACTTCCGAAGCGAGGAGTTAATCTTCGACATAGTTCCGTTCCGCAGCGGCTATCATGCTCTGCTCGGACGTACCGCGTTTGCAAAGTTCAACGTGGTGCCGCACTACGCATACCTCAAGCTCAAGATACCAGGCCCTCGAGGCATCATCACGGTCAATGGAAACACTGAACGCTCCCTCCGAATGGAGGAACATACAGCGGCTCTCGCGGTAGAAGTACAGTGCAGCCTCTTAAGTCAATTCTCAAGTCCGGCCGTTAAGCGACCGGACACAGCTAAACGCGCCCGGAGTAACCTATAACAAGACCATCCGGCACGTTCCGAGCACGCGTAGCAATGCGGCCCCAACCCCAGCCCCTGCAAAATTGCAAGACTGGTCCTTCGCGTACATCATTATGCTCTGGAGATACCATGGGCATAGGGGGAGGGGCACGACCACGATAGGCCCAGAATGCGGCTTAACCACACCAGGGGCTCTCAAGTGTGTCGTTCCTTTCTTTTCTTCTCTTTTTCTTTTTTTACCCACAGGACCCCGTTCATCAGAGGCCCTGTCCGGCAGTAGACCTGCCGAACTCATGATGCAACAGCCAGGGAAGGAGAAAGGCTACGACAAATATCCAGGTGGTCTCCATTACGAGCATTAAATCTGTTTTATACACCATTCCGCAGCCTACCCCTGGAGGGGGACATGTTTAGGAGTCCCATCCCTTGCTTATCGCACTATTTGTATCGTCCTGCATTCACAGCAGTATTTCTTGGATAAACAATGCAACACCTTTTTGCTTATTTGCATTTCTTTCTTATACATATGTTCATTTATGACATGTTGCATCCGTACACTTTGGTACGGCTAAATACACGAGGGGCTTATGTTTCCCGCATCATGGTGTGATAAGTCCGAACACTTTCACAAGTGCGGCACCCCGAACTTATAGCATTATATGCATCGGCTCCGAATCATGTCTTGGGTCAATAGTTGGGTTTGCCCGGCTCCCATGTTTTGGTACCTTAAGTTCCGTTGTATCGGCTAAGGTAGCACTGGGAGAACCACTGCGATTGCGCTCCAGTTGAGCTGGGCGAGCGCCTCAGTGGAGAAAGCTAAAACTGACCGTCATGATGAGGCGAGAGCCGGTCACTGTTCGAGAGGTCTTTTTGAGTCCCTAAAGACTCATGCCGCTTAGAGCAAGGAACCGGCTTTGTCCGGCCCAGGTGTGGATAGCGCCCCAAATTCGGCCTTCCGAACACTAGGGGCTTCGCCGAAATTTAAAATTATAGAATTCTATGGCTAAGTGAGAGTGTTCAAGCATTATAAGTCCGGTTGCCTTGTTCGTTGTGTTGAGCGCCTCCCTAGATGGACCCAAAAATGGGAACAAGAGTGCTCAAATTTATCCCGAACACCCCAGCACTCGTGGCATGGGGGCCGAAGCCGACGACTTGCCATCTCTCAGATTTGATAAACGGCCGCACTGAAGGTAATATTTTAAATTAACAAGCGTTGCTTAGCGCATACGAACAAAGTTTTCAGCGCACAGGATAACAAAATGCGAGTCTACTCAAATATTACATCTTTGGAGCACTCACCCGCAATCATGCGGGCACCCTTCAGGACACTCTTATAATACATCTCGGGCGTGCGATACTCCTTGCCCGGCGGTGGCACGTCCGTCACAAGCTTCTCAGCATCCATCTTGCCCCATTGCACCTTTGCGCGTGCGAGGGCCCGACGGGCACCTTCAATACAGGCGGAGTGCTTGATGACTTCAACCCATGGACACGCATCCACCAGCCGCCACACCAAGCCGAAGTAGCTCCCAGGCATGGCCTCCTTGGGCCACAACCGAACTATGAGGCCCTTCATGGCCTGTTCGGCCACCTTGTGGAGCTCGACCAGCTGCTTCAGCTGGTCGCTCAGGGGCACCGGATGTCTGGCCTCAGCATACTGAGACCAGAAGACCTTCTCCGTCGAGCTCCCCTCCTCGGCCCTATAGAAAGCGGCAGCATCGGACACGCTACGGGGCAGATTTGCGAACGCTCTTGGAGAGCTCCGAATTCGGGTAAGTGATAGGTAATTCACACTCACATGCTTACTTTGCATGAAAAATGCCTTACCCGCCGCTATTTTCTTCAACGCCTCGATTTCCTGGAGGGCCTTGTAGGCTTCGGCCTTAGCGGCTTTGGCACTCTCAAGAGCCGATGCAAGCTCGGACTCTCGAGTCTTCGAGTCGCGCTCCAAACTCTCATGCTTTTCCACGAGAGCCTGGAGCTCTTGCTGTACCTCCGCCACCCGCGCCTCCTGCTTCTCTCGCTCGGTGCGCTCCGCGGCCGCATTGCGTTCGGCCGCGGACACCGCCTCCTTTAGGGTCGCCACCTCGTTCGTGGCCCCTGCAATACCCATGTTATCCTTGTCATTCTTCTTGCAACCAAATCCTTCTCTGTAAGGTACAATTTTAATAAGGTGTTACTCACCTTCCTTGTCCTCGAGCTACTTCTTGGCACGGCCGAGCTCGTTCTCGGACCGCTCGAGGCTTTGCTTCAAAGTATTGACCTCCGCAGTCAGTGCGGCAGAGGTCAGCAGCACAGCCTGCAATCCCATATTGACATATTTTTTATGACTCCTGCGTATATCTTTTTAGATCCTCAGTCTGGCTTTTCTTTCCAAACACCAAACCGAGCATCAGGGGCTACTGTCTATGCGGTACTATTTTACATATATCAAAATTCTTACCTCAAAGCCTGTTAGAAGGCTGCGGCAGGCTTCGGTCAGCCCGCTCTTGGCAAGCTGAACCTTCTGAATCACCGCACTCATAACGGTGCGGTGTTCCTCTTTGATGGAAGCGCCGTTGAGCGCCTCCATCAAGCTATCCGGCGCCTCCAGTTGGACGGAGGCCATCGCCGTCACGGTCTTGCCCTTCTTACGAAGGGGTCGCCCGCCGGACTCCGGAGCCACTACAGGTTCCGGTACGGAGTCCGGTGCAAAGTCCGGGAGGTTGCCCTGCAGCACCTCCGGGGCCTCCTCCTCCTGGCGGGTCCCTTCCCGGGATCCCACCTCGGCATCATCCGTATCACGGGGGGTGGAGGCGGTCGGAAGGGAATCCATATCCGACGCACCCAAGGACCCGCTTGATGAAGCAGGAAGATCATCCTTGGGCGGACTGCAGGGTTGTATGCGGCATTAGAAAGACACCATGTGGCAAAAAGAAAATCATGAAGTTATTCGGGAGTCCGGATACTTACGATCTCGCCAGGGGCTTGGCCCTTGGAGGCCAATCCTCGTCATTGTCGCCGGCGTTGGCAGAGCAGTCCGGGGGAAGAGTCCTTCCCTTCTTGGACCCTTCGGCCTTCCTCGTTGGGGATGCCTTCCTTTTCTTCCCTCCCCCCACTGGGGGAGAGGCCTCTTTCTTCTTCTCCTCGCCTTCGTGGGAGGAGTCTGCCTCGGAGTCATCATCCGATGACACCTGAAAACGGGAACTCTTATGAGTGCCCGTGGCCTTCTTCTCCGGCACCACGTGGGGTGCCGGAACCAGCAGCCCCGTTAAACGGGCGTCCTCTGCGTCTTCTGGCAAAGGGGCCAGACAGTTAGTCTGCTCGGCCTTCTTCAGCCAGTCCTGTCAAAGGAGAGGGAGTTTAGATCCCGCATAGAATCAAACTATGGAAAACAAGTGTCCCGTAAAGGGTAAGATCGCTTACCTCGCTAGCCGGACGCTGCAAGCTGAATCCGCGATCTTCGATAGCGGATGCGGGAGCCTCGTCACCCTTAAACAACACCCTCCAGGCCTCTTCGTACGTAGTGTCGAAGAGCCCGCTCAAAGTCTGGTGCTGCACCGGATCGAACTCCCACATATTAAAGTCCCATTGTTGGCACGGGAGAATCCGGCGGATGAGCATGACCTGGACTACGTTGACGAGCTTGAGCTTCTTGCTCACTAGATTTTGTGTGCATGCTTGAAGTCCGGTCAGCTCCTCCGAATCACCCCATGTACGACCACTCTCTTTCCAGGAGGTGAGCCATATGGGGATGCCAGATCTGAATTCGGGGGCCGCTGCCCATTCAGGGTCACGCGGCTCGGTGATGTAGAACCACCCCGATTGCCACCCCTTAATGGTTTCCACGAAGGTGCCCTCGAGCCAAGTAGCGTTGGGCATCTTGCCCACCATGGCGCCTCCGCACTCCGCTTGGCTGCCCTTCACAACCTTTGGCTTAACACTGAAGGTCTTGAGCCACAAGCCGAAGTGGGGCGGGATGCAGAGGAAGGCCTCACACACGACGATAAACGCCGAGATGTTGAGGATAAAATTCGGGGCCAGATCATGGAAATCCAGGCCGTAGTAGAACATGAGCCCCCGGACAAAGGGATGGAGCGGGAAGCCCAGTCCGCGGAGGAAATGGGAAAGGAATACTACCCTCTCATGGGGCCTAGGGGTGGGGATGAGCTCCCCCTCGTCGGGGAGCCGGTGCGCGATGTCGCTGGACAGATATCCGGCGTTGCACAGCTTCTGGATGTGCCCCTCTGTGACGGAGGAGGCATCCACTTGCCTCCTGCTCCGGACATGGTTGGAGAAGGTTGAGGTGAGATGTGCGGACTTGGGCGCTGGAGCTTGAGTTCGCGGAGATGGATAAGCAAAGGAGGAAGAAGGCGCGGGTAAAAGGGTAGATCTTTATCCCCTTATATGGGCGGACGAAACCATGCGTCCCCACCGGCCTGATAAAACTCGCTTATCTCCCAAGCGCCGCAATCAATGGCGCGGTTGGGTTACCCGTCCGTATTGATGGGAATCCCGGAATAAGAGGAACACGATCTCTACTTCGACAAGACGTGCCAAGGAAACCGCTTCGCTAAACGCGCATAGGTGGTATAATAAAAACGATTCGAGTAAAGGCTTGGTTACGGTGTGATGTCACGCCACGAAATACGTCAGCAGATTGAACTTGTGTAAATATTATTCTCTCTACGGTGGTATGTGAAATTTATTTTGCAGAGCCGGACACTATCTTGGTGTTCACAATCTTCTATAAATTATTCGGAGGAGGAACCCGCCTTGCAATGCCGAAGACAATATGCGCGCCGGACTCGTTGTCATTGAAGCCTGGTTCAGGGGCTACTGAGGGAGTCCTGGACTAGGGGGTGTCCGGATAGCCGAACTATCATCATCGGCCGGACTCCAAGACTATGAAGATACAAGACTGAAGACTTCGTCCTGTGTCCGGATGGGACTTTCCTTGGCGTGGAAGGCAAGCTTGGTGATACGGATATGTAGATCTCCTACCATTGTAACCGACTCTGTGTAACCCTAGCCCTCTCCGGTGTCTATATAAACCGGATGGGTTTAGTCCATAGGACGAACAACAATCATACCATAGGCTAGCTTCTAGGGTTTAGCCTCCTTGATCTCGTGGTAGATCTACTCTTGTAATATCCACATCATCAATATCAATCAAGCAGGACGTAGGGTTTTACCTCCATCAAGAGGGCCCGAACCTGGGTAAAACATCATGTCCCTTGTCTCCTGTTACCATCCACCTAGACGCACAGTTCGGGACCCCCTACCCGAGATCCGCCGATTTTGACACCGACAGTCGGGCAGTTGATTTGCTAAAGACTACAAATCTATTATCTTTTGGACTTGTCTTTCACTCTCAGAAGTGCGCGGATCATGAGCGTGGATCCCCGTGGCTTGCCATGTGATTTCTCGACTTTTAGCATCAAGGGGTTGATTCTCTCCCCCTAAAGTCGGGAAAAAAATCCTCGTCAAAAATGCAATCAGCAAAACGAGCCGTGTGACAGTCACCTGTCATGGGGTCCAGATACCTGATTATGGACATAGTCTCATAACCAACTTATCCCTAACTTATGGAGCGGGCCCATCGCCGATCACTGAGGGGGTGGTATTGGTACATATACCTAGCAATCGAACCTACGAAGGTGGGAAATTTTCGGTGCCGACCCTTGCGCAAGTTGAATAGGAGAGTGGATGTTGTAGGCCGACGGTCGAAAGTTGATGAGATTAGCCGCGTGTAACACCGCGTGGCCCATACATGTAGTTGGCAAATTACAACCCTGAAGGAGTGGTCGAGCAATTAATTTAATTCTTTTAATCAATGCCTCGGCAAGTCCATTTTGTGTATGAACATGTGGTACCGAGTGCTCAACTTTGATTCCCATTGCCATGCAATAATCATCGAACACCTTTGAAGTAAATTCTCCGGAGTTGTCCATTTGAATAGACTTTATACGATAATCCGGGAAATTATTCCTCATGTGTATGATCTGTGAGATCAATTTTGCAAAGGCATGGTTCCGTGTTGACAGCAGGCAAACATTGGACCATTTAGAGGAAGCATCAATGAGCACCATGAAGTACCGAAACGGCCCCGTGAGGGGCTGAATTGGACCTCATATGTCTCCTTGGATATGTTCCAAGAACGCGGGGATTTCATCCCTCACCTTGAGGGGCGATGGCCTAATGACTAACTTCCCCTTAGCGCATGCGGAGCACACGAAATCATCGGGATTTGGGAAGTTCTTCACGTTTAACATTATGACCATGTGAGTTGTTAATTATATTTCTCATCATCCTAAGTCCGGGGTGGCCTAACCTATCGTGCCAGAGGCAGAAGAGTTCAGAGCTTCTAAAGATGGTCTTGAGGGTAGTGTACACGGGCGGTGCTACTATCTTAGTGTAGTATAGCCCTGTTTCAAACGAAGGAAGCCTTTCGATAACATGTTTACCACCAGCATCCCGCTTTGTGATGAGTAGGCACTCCTTGCCGTTTTCCTCATCGGTCTCAGCATGGAAACCATTAGCGCGGATGTCTCTAAATCTCAAAAGAGTACGAGTCGACTCCGGGTACAACAACGCATCATTAATGATCAAAGTTGTTCCCACAGGGAGTATAATAGTGGCTCGTCCGGAGCCAACTATGTGAGAACCGCAGCCGGCGATTGTCATAATACTTCCTGGAGATTTTTTAATGGACTTAAAATACCTAGTTTCTCGTAAAATGGTATGAGTGGTGGCGCTATCGGCAAGGCACGTTTCCTCCATTCGGGCGCCACACGTGTTCTAAAATAGGACATCTAATTAATGTAATGATGAAGAAAATACATTAAAAATAAATGCACACATCTCAGAACATAACATGCTATCATGTATAAATAATGGAATAAATGAATAAATGTCATCCAATCGCCAAAGTAAAGAATAAGTTTATGCTCTCATAGAGCTTATAACCAAATCGAATTTATTCAATTTTATTGTATCAAATCATGGAATCATGACAACCAAAGAGGTATGCTAAGTGGACTCGGTGAAGAAGCCATTCACTTCAGCCGCAATCTCCATACTAGTGAGCCGATCCTCCTTAGAAATCATCTTGGAGGCAGCATCAATGTCTAGTGGCGGCGCCGCCGCTGAGGCGACCATGTGGTCAACCTCCATGGCGACGTGGGCGTCAGTAGAGACCACCAAGGCTGCCGCGATGGGCACCACGGGGGCCGCCTCTATAGGCGCAACAGGGGGAGTAGCGATCATCACGGGTGCCGCCTTGGGCGCCGGTGGTGCTCCCTCCTGAACCAAGGCGAGGTGCATCTCACGCGCCTTCCGAGCCTTATATGCATCAACGACCTCCTGTGGTGCGCGACACTGGTGGGAGAAATGCTCCACCGAGCCACAACGGAAGCAGTCCTGAGGCCTCTGCCCTCCCTTGCCCGGCTTGTTCTGCTTAGCCAGGGTGGGGGGGGGTGAGGGCCCTTCTTCTTGCCCTTGCGTCCCCTCTTTTTCTGTTGAGGCTTGCGGACTTTGAGGGCATTCACCTCCTGGCGAGAACTCCCCCCAAGTGGTTGCGCGACAAAGTTCTTTTTGAGAACCTCGTCCTGCGCCTCCGCCACCTGGAGGACGTCAATCAACTCTGAATACCTCGTGTAGTTCCCCTGGCGGTAGTTCCATGAGGACTGGACCGCATCGGGGTGGAAAGTGGATAGGGTTTTCTCAATCTTCTGGGAGTCGGTAATCTCAGTACCACACAATCGAAGAGTTGTACAAATCCGGTGCAGAGCCGAATTGTACTCCCCAACCGTCTTGAAGTCCGCAAACCTCAGACGGATCCACTCTGCCTCTGAACGTGGCTTCACAGTGTACTTCAGCCGCTCAAACCGCTGCTTAAGAGCTGTCCAAAGGGTAGAAGCACTGCGCTCAGCCATATACTCATCTTTCAGAGTAGGTGATAGGTGATGACGGAGAAAGTGCAGAGCCTGCGCATTCTCAGTTTCGAACTTGGGATCAGTGGCGTCCAGCTGGGCCCCCTTACCAATCGCCCTCAGGAGGGTTTTGCCCTGGAGAAAAATCTCGCAGTCTGAGGAGCATGACAGGTAATTCAACCCTGTCTGGGCCAACTCAGGAAACTCCTTGTTGACAATTCCGGACATCTACGATTTATGCAAAAATCATGAGATTACAGCAGGTAATCTTTTGCACAAAGCGATGTTGATAAACTTATTCAATAAAAAGACGTTCCAATATTTAAAACATGCTATTGTATGACTTACTAAATGATACAATAATATCATGTTACAAAAGATAGTATGTTAAGCGCATCTAGTATGTGAAAACTAGCCAAAAAATTGAATTCCCGAGGCATTTTTAAGCCCAAATACGCATTTTTCAGTGAAAACACACAGTTTCAGGGGCTTCTACGCAAAATATTACAGCAGGAATATAATGCGCGCAAAAACAGAAAACTATAGGGGCTAAAATGCAAAGAACCACCGCGCATGCGTGCAGTCCAGCTCGGTCCGGTTCGGCTACAGGCCAAAAACAATGGGCCGTTGGCCCGTTTAGTGCGCAGCAGCCGGCCCCTTCCTCTTTTTTTTATGGAGGGACCCAGTCCCACGCTGACGCGGCCTGGGCCACGGCAGCCCACTGGGCCGGCCTGCTCATGGGGCGTCGCTAGGGTTTCCTAGCGCCCGAGCGGCGGCGGCGGCTCGCACGCAGGCACGCATGCCGGGCCTGGTGTGGCTAGTGCGCATACCGGACGTGGCCCAGAGCGGCCGGCGCGCGCACTAGCGGCGGCGACGACCTGCAGCCGGCAGGGCTGGGCATGGCGACGGCCAGGGGCGCGGCGCGGCCATGCAGGGCGGCGTGGCTGGGTGGCACGGCGCGGCCAGGCGGCATGGCGCAGCCAGTGGAGCGCGTGGCCACGACGCGCCAGCGAGCCGGGGCGGCGTGGCGCGGCCAACAGGGCGCGCGGCACGACCACGGTGCGGCCAGCGGGGCTCGTGGCCACGGCGACGGCGCGGCCAGCAGGCCTCGCGGCCATGGCGACTACGCGGCTAGCGAGGCTCGCCGCCACGTTGACGGCGCAGCCAGGGCGCGGCCAGCGGGGCTCGCGGGGACGGCGACAACGCAGCCAGGGAGCGGCCAACGGGGCTCACGCCCATGGCGACGATGCGGCCAGGGCGCAGCCACGGCAAGGCCAGCGGGGCTCCGGCCAGCAGGGCTCGACGGAGTCAGCAGGACGCGGTGCGGCATACGCGACCCTCGGGATCGTGGACAGCACGGCGTCATCTGGACGCTGCCTCAGGATGTGTATCTTCATCGCGTTCATCTGGAAAAACGACGGCGCATGGCACATCTGGTGCTGTTTCGGCGGTACCGCGATCATCTGGATCTCGATCTGTACCGACTCCCTATAGTGCAGTCAACAAGTTCCTCTTATTCCAAGAACATCGACATTGGTCAGCGATGTGTTCGTCTGCTCGGTTCTTGGGAGGAAAATCCACACCATAGGTAGATCAAATCCGAAAAATAATCTAATCGCAAAAACGGAGTCGCGGGAACGAGATGAATCCATTTTTGCAAAGAGTGGGGCTCGAATCTTATACCTCTGCGGGATCGACGAAAGCCTGCGTGATGCAGGCTTGACGGAGAGTTGGTGGAGCGAAGCGTGCTGATAATGTGTTCCGCAACTCCTGCCGGCGAGTCCGGTCCAAGGTTGCGGAGCGGGAGTGAGCGTCGTAGACGAAGTAGTCGAACACGCAAAAGTAAATGACACAGAAAGATATGAAGGAGACCAGCTTTATTAATCAATGATCAGGTGTTACAATGATGGCCCCTGTTGCTTTATATAGGGGGTAGGTGGTCTAGGGATAAGTACCCACTTGACGTAAAGTGGAGAACGGGAGGAGCTAGCCCGTGCGTTTAGCACGCGGCCGCCGCCACCCTACCGGGTGACCCGGTTTCCCAACAAAACTAACGAAAGTGGCAACACTTAAACATCAATTCAGAAATACTGAAATGATGAGCGGATCTAACACACTAGCTCCCGCGAGTGCATAATATCACTAGCCCAAAAAGATTTTTTATAGAATATCATATGTGAATTTCTATTTGACAAAGTAAATATTTTTGAAACTCAAACATTTTCAAAATTTGTGAACATATTTAAAAAAACTCAAACCTTTTGTGAACAATGCTTCACAATCTCAAACTTTAAAAAACAAATAGGAGCAAAATTGAAAACAAGAACATGTTTCGAAACAACAAAGTTTTTTTTGAAAATACAAACATTTTCTAAAAAGAGGCACAAAACTGAAAAGACGGACATCTTTTGAAACTACGACCAAAATTTTCAAATAGCCCTCATTATATAAATTCCTCAGAATGTTTGTGTTTTTCATAATTGCTCATAATGTCAAAACACGAACATTTTCTAAAAAGAGCAAAAAAAAATTTGAACACAACCGTTTTTTGTTTTTTTATCATTTTATGAAAAACACTAACAAATTTGGAATTTCAAAAGATTTCAAAAAAATAAGAACAAAAATTTGAAACCAATTTTTTTGACTTTGCTCGAACAGTTTTTGTATTCATGTAGAAAAAATCATCATGTTCAAGATAGGGTGTCCGGGTAGGTCAGAAGGCTCCGTTTGAGAGCACGTTTATTCTAGACATCCATCAAATGACCTAATTTTTTTCATTGGCTTGTATGAACCATTCAAGGCATCATGCCAAGTTGTTTTGTTTTTTGGCGAATTTTGCATTTTCTGGAGTTTCCTCGGCCAAAAAAGGTCAACAAATTGCTGGACGTGTCGCAACTTGATACAGTGTTAGAAATCATTCAAACATGACATGGGTGCCTACCATGGGCATGACCACCTTCTTGAAAATGTTGGCATCATTTCAAGAATGTCCAAAACTAGACCATGTTCAATGAAGGGTGTTCGGTTGGCCAGAAGGCTCCATCTAAGAGCACGTTGTTTCTTGACATTCTTGAAGTGGTCCTAATTTTCTCCATGGCCTTGTATGGTCAATTCAAGGCACCATGCCAAGTTGTTTGGATTTTCAAAAAGTTTTGCATTTTTTGGAGTTTTCGGTGGAAAAAGATCAATAAATGACCGGACGTGTCGCAACTTGCATATGGTGCTAGAAATCATTCAAACTTGGCACTGATGCCTACCATGGGCTATGCCCACCTTCCTGCAAAAATTGCGGTCACTTGGAAGACGTCCAAAACAAGACCATGTTCGACAGAGGGTGCCTAGTAGGCCAGAAGGCTCCGTCTGAGAGCCTGTTGTTTCTCAAATCCTTAAAATAAATTCATAGATTTGAATTTTTTTCACTAATTTAAGAAAATGAACAAGAATAAGAAACAAAGAAAAATATAAAAATAAACAAACCAAAGAAGAATAGTCCAAACAAAAGCAAAAAACAAAACCAAACAGAGAAGTTGCACAACAAAAAAAAATAAAAGAAGAGTTGTCCTAGTTGGTTATAATGGGTGTGAAAGATCATGCGGTGCCCGCATGTTTGGCTTTGGTAATTGATGACAATCTCTATAGACTAATGGTTGCCTTGAGTTATATTTGAAGGTCTTGTCCATAGGATGTTCTTAGAGTACATGTGTTGGTTTCAAGGAGAGCTTGTGTCGACCAATGTGCTATTAAGGAATTATCCAAAGATTGGTCATGTGAGAGTTGAGCTTATTGCAAGCATGTCTTGAAGAAGAAGATTGTGTGATCATTCATGCTTACCTTCAAGGCATCATCCAAATGAAGAGAGTTGGAAAGGTTCAAGGTTGATCAAGACTAAGTCAAGAGTGAATCAAGTTGATCAACCCAAAAATGGTAGAAGATGTACCGAGAGGGATCAAGTGATCCCATGGTATGGTAAGCATTGTCAACTACGCTTTGTGTACTAACCCATGGTCTTCGTGAGAGTTCTTTGTGGGGTTAGGTTGCGGTGTGCACGTTCGAGTGATGCATCACAAAGAGATCAAGTGCTTGAAGCTTGCCATCCATTGTGGTGACAATGGACTTGTGAAGATGTGCCAAATATTGGCTCACCCATAGTGGAGTATGGGGGAGCAATCTACTAGTCTTCACCGAGCCAACGCAATCAAGAAAGGTGGTCCAATTTGAGGAAGTCAAGATCGTCTACATCGAGCTCAAGTGGACTTTGTGCAAGGCAAAGGTTTTCCCTTGATAGGTTTTCTATTTTACCGGTCTCATGGTGGTAGTTGGGAGACCGGGTTATAGGATCGATTGCCGTACTATCAAGGGGGGTTCTTGATGAGTAGCTTGATCGTATCGTTCGGAGAGAGCTCAAACCATTGCATCCTTGCATCATGTTTCTTGGTTCTTGTTTGGTTCTCTTTGTGAGTCTTAGAGCTTATGGTCATGTTGATGACAAGGTTGAGTTCATCAAAAACGGAGTTTGCATGCATCTTCTATGATGTTTTCGGTGTTGAAGGTTTTACTGGTCTTATTCGAGGAAGAGTTCTCACCATTTTATTTTGGGCCTTTTCTCATTTGCTTCTTATTGGTATTTCTACCAAGATTGTGTTATCCCTTGGCGCTAGCTTTCCAACAAACTTGGTTTCATCGAATTTGGAGTCTGTTTGCAAAAGTTGTGGCAGTTTTGGAGTTCTGAAAAAGCTGCAGCGGTACTACCGCGAATTGGAGCGGATGTAATTTTTTACTACTGCTCCAGAGCGGTACTACCGCGGATCCTATAGCAGTAGTACCCCTCCGGACCAACAAATCATCCCAAGTCCTGCGGTGGTAGGCCCGGATGTAATTTTTTAGTACCACTCGCAAGTAGTAGCACCGCTACCCTTAGCAGTAGTACCGCTACCCCTAGCGGTAGTACCGTGAGGTCAAACGGTACTTCTGCTCCAACGGTTATTCTGGCCTTTTTGCCTCCTCGCTGTTGTGTTTCGAAGGGGTACTACCGCCCTAGCGATAGTACCGCTCCTTGGAGCGGTAGTACCGCTCTATGCGGGCTATGAGCATAACGGTTGGATTTTTCCCCACCTATAAAAGGGGGTCTTCTTCCCCATTGAACCTTATCCCTTGAGCTCGTGTTCTTACTCCATTGTTGACCTTCTTCGAGCTTGCTAACTCTCAATCCCTCCATGGATTCTTGCTAGTTTTTGAGGGAAAAGAGAGAGGAGATCTAGATCCACATTTCCTCCAATCACTTTCTCCTCTATGTGAGGGGAACCCCTTGGATCTAGATCTTGGAGTTCTTGGTGTTCTCCTTCTTGTTCTTCCTCTCCTCTTCCTCCCTAGCATTAGTTGCTTCGGTTGGATTTGAGAGAGAAGGACTTGGACACTCCGTGTGCCCTTGCCATTGCATTTGGTGCATCGGTTTGAGTTTTACACGTGATACGTGGAAGTTACAAGTTGAGAAGCTTATTAATCTTGGGTGCTTGGTACCCTTGATCTTGTTACTTTGGGTGTTTGGACACCCTAGAGCTTGTTCCTCTTGGGTGCCTTGGCGCCCTAGACGGTTGGTGTTGTTCGGAGCTCAATCATTGTGGTGTAAAGCTCTGGGCAAGCGTCGGGGTCTCCAATTAGGTTGTGGAGATCGCCCCGAGCAATTTGACGGGTACCGGTGACCGCCCCCAAGGGTTGCCAAAGTGTACGGGTTCGGTGACCGCCCCCAAGGGTCGCCATTTGTACGGGTTCGGTGACTGTCCTCAAGGGTCCCTCAGTGGAATCACGGCATCTTGCATTGTGGGAGGGCGTGAGGAGATTACGGTGGCCCTAGTGGCTTCTTGGGGAGCATTGTGCCTCCACACCGCTCCAAACGGAGATTAGCATCCGCAAGGGTGTGAACTTCGGGATACATCATCGTCTCCGCGTGCCTCGGTTATCTCTTACCCGAGCCCTTTACTTTTGCACTTTACTTTGTGATAGCCATATTGTTCTTTGTCATATATCTTGCTATCACATAGTTGCTTATCTTGCTTAGCATAAGTTGTTGGTGCACATAGGTGAGCCTAGTTGTTTTTCGTTTTGTGCTTGACAAATTAACCGCCAGGTTTATTCCGCATTTGTTCAAGCCTAAACCGTAATTATTTTAAAGCGCCTATTCACCCCCCCCTCTAGGCGACATCCTCGATCTTTCAATTGGTATCAGAGCCTCGTCTCTCTTTATTAGGCTTTACCGCCTAGAGAGTAAAGATGTCGACTAGGGGATTAGGTTTCTTTGACTCTCTTAGTTTCGATGGCACAAATTTTGATGCTTGGGTAATTTGCATGCTTAATCTTTTTAGGGTCATGGACCCAAATTTAGAGCGAATTGTAGATATGGGTTTTTCTCCTCCAAAGGATCCCCAAAGATTATCTTTAGAGGATGAGAAAAACTCTTATCTCAATTCTCAAGATTCTAATGTGCTTTTTGATGCTTTGAGCAATCTAGTTATATTTCAACTCATGCCGTTCCGGGATGCTCATGAGTTGTGGACAAAGCTTCAAGATAAATATGGCGTGTCCAAGATTTGTAAGGATGATTGTTCTCCCTCCACCTCCGACCGTGTTGTGTTCTCAACTTCTTCTACTTCACCTACATGTGGTTTGCCACAAGGTAATGACATGGTGAGTAGTGGTGTTCATTGGAATGATGATAATGGGCTTATTGTTGATAATCCTTCATCACTTTCTTATTGCAATGCTTCATCTTTGGACTTTAACACTTCTAGAACTCCAAATGTTTCACATGCTTGTGTTGATAGTCCTTGCATATCATGTAGAAATTGCTTGACTAAATCTCATGATGATATGCTTGCTATGTCTTGTTGCCATGATAAAAATGCATCTATTTCCTTGAATTGTTGTGCTAACAATGTAGAGGAAACCGAACACTCCATGGAACAAGATGTGGTGTTTAATGGTGCCTCAAGGGATCCTACATCATCATCTATTGCTTTTTGCCTTATGGCTAAGGCGTCAAAGGTATCTCCTACTTTGTACCCCAATATGTCTCTTGATGATGATATTGATGCTAATGACGATGAGGATAATGATGAAGAGAATGATAATGTTGCCTCCTTAAAAACTAAGGGGGAAATGATTTTTAAAGCTCTTCATAAAAATAAAATTGCTCGTTCCAACTTCATGGAAATAATGTCCATTGCCATTGATGGCAAGAAATACATTGAGGAGTTGGAATCTCATCTAGAGGAGCATGATGTCACCATTGATAAAATGGAAGCTCATGAGCGTGATTACGCAAATGAGATCGCAAAGCTATCTCAAGCTCTTAAACATGAACAAACCACCTCCGAATCTCTTGAGGGGACTTTTGCTCTAGAATTATCTAGAGTGAAGGAATCTAACGATAGAGCTCTTGAGGTGGCCAATGTTTTTGAAACTAAAAATGCTAAGCTTGAATTTGCTCATGCTAGACTCCTTGAGGATTTTGAGCACCTCGAAAATGGCTCAAGGGTCATCAAGGGTGAGCTCATCAAACTCACCGAGTCTCATGCTCAACTTGAAGATTCTTATTTAAAGAGCTTGCCAAGTTGCCTCCTCCTCTTGTTGTTAATGACGATGCTTGTGCTACTAACTCTATTTTTTGTGAAGCATCCATTTTAAAGGAGAATGTTGAGCAAAGGGCTCAACTTGAGTTGCTATCTAGCAAGTATGTGAAATTGGAAGAAAGTCATGAAAAGCATTCTAGCTCTCATGATGATCTTCTTGTATCCCATAATGTGCTAAAAATAGCTCATGAGGCTATGATTGCTAAGGTAACATATAGTGAGCCTCATGTGGACAATAGCACCACTTTTAGTCAAAATGCTATATTGCCTTGTGCTAGTCCTCGTAATTCGTCTATGCATAACATTGGTACATCTTGTGATGAATTGCTTTCCTTGCCTTGTCGCTCTAATGATGAAGCTTATACTTCCTCTAGTACTTGTGTTGACACTAACCATGTAGAGGAAATCAAAGAGCTCAAGGCCCAAGTCACTTCTTTGAAGAAAGACTTGGAAAAGATTCATGAAGGGAAATCCACACTCAACAATATCTTGAGTGTGCAAAAATCCCCCAATGACAAAGGTGGACTTGGATTCAACTCCAATAAGAAGAATAAGTCCAAGATGAACAAAAAGAAGGGCCAAGAACAAGTCAAGAATTCGGCCAAGGTTGTTTGCTTCAAGTGCAAAGTAGAAGGGCATCATGTTAGATCTTGCCCATTGAATAAGAAGCCCATTAGTGACAAGCAACAAGGGAAGCGGCCACAAGTTCACTTTCATGCTCAACCTCAAGTTGAAGAAAGGCCTCTTCCCAAGAAAACTTGAGCTAATGCTTCTCAAGTTGAGAAATCAAGTGAGAAGAAAGTGAAGAGTAGACGTTGCTACCTATGTCGTGAGAAAGGTCACCTCGCTTCTTCATGCACAAGTGGTAACTTATCCAACCCAATTATTATTGATGATATCTATTCTCTTGGGAAGGATAAGGTTGGCAATGTGTTTGCCAAGTTTGTTGGTACTCAAAGTGGTGTCAAGAAAAGAACCATTTGGGTTGCCAAGCCTATTGTGACTAACCTCTTAGGACCCAACTTGGTTGGGGACCACCAAGCTCAAATTTGATCATTAGGTGTTGTTGGAGGTCATTGGAGACTTGGCTACATTATGAAGAATTAAGGGGACTTCATCACTCTTATTGTCTCAAGCCAAGTCAATTGAATCGTCAAGTTTATATCTTATATCCAATGTGCCTCCTTGCGATAACTTGTACTTAAAATTCCTTACATTGGAAGTTACTTGCCCCCTTGCATGTTTTGATTTTGTTCCTTGCATGTGTTTGTATATGATTGATACGTCTCCAACGTATCTATAATTTTTGATTGTTCCATGCTATTATATTATCTGTTTTGAATGATTGTGGGCTTTATTATACACTTCTATATTACTTTTGGGACTAACCTATTAACTGGAGGCCCAACCCATATTGCTGTTTTATTGCCTGTTTCAGTATTTCAAAGAAAAGGAATATCAAAGGGAGTCCAAATGACGTGCCAATTTTTGAGGATTTTTTCTGGACCAAAAGAAGACCACGGAACATCGGAGTTGGGCCAGAGGAGTACCGGGCTGCCCACGAGACAGGGGGTGCACCCCCCTGGGGGTGGCGCCCTCCTATCTCGTGGACAGCCCGGAGACCCCCCTGACGTGAAACCAACTCCAATAATTCCTATAAATACTGAAACTTTCGGGAATTAACCTAGATCGGGAGTTCCGCCGTCGCAAGCCTCTGTAACCACAAAAAACCTCTCAGGAGCCCTTCCCGGTACCCTGCCGGAGGGGGGATCCATCACCGGTGGCCATCTTCATCATCCCAGCGCTCTCTATGACGAGGAGGGAGTAGTTCACCCTCGGGGCTGAGGGTATGTACCAGTAGCTATGTGTCTGATCTCTCTCTCTCTCTCTCTCGTGTTCTCTCTCGTGTTCCCTCTATGGCACGATCTTGATGTATCCCGAGCTTTGCTATTGTAGTTGGATCTTATGATGTTTCTCCCCCTCTACTCTCTTGTGATGAATTGAGTTTCCCCTTTAAAGTTATCTTATCGGATTGAGTCTTTTATTAGAACACTTGATGTATGTCTTGTCGTGCTTATCTGTGATGACAATGGGATATCATGTGCCTCTTGATGTATGTTTTGGTGACCAACTTGCGGGTTTCGCCCATGAACCTATGCATAGGGGTTGGCACACGTTCTTGACTCTCCGGTAGAGACTTTGGGGAACTCTTTGAAGTACTTTGTGTTGGTTGAATAGATGAATCTGAGATCGTGTGATGCATATCGTATAATCATGCCCACGGATACTTGAGGTGACAATGGAGTATCTAGGTGACATTAGAGTTTTGGTTGATTTGTGTCTTAAGGTGTTATTCTAGTACGAACTCTTGAATAGATTGATCCGAAAGAATAACTTTGAGGTGGTTTCGTACCCTACCATAATCTCTTCGTTCGTTCTCCGCTATTAGTGTCTTTGGAGTGACTCTTTGTTGCATGTTGAGGGCTTGTTATATGATCTATCTATGTTATTATTGTTGAGAGAACTTGCACTAGTGAAAGTATGAACCCTAGGCCTTGTTTCCTATCATTGCAATACCGTTTACGCTCACTTTTATCATTAGTTACCTTGCTGTTTTAATTATTTCATATTACAAAAACCTATATCTACTATCTATATTGCACTTGTATCACCATCTCTTCGCCGAACTAGTGCACCTATACAATTTACCATTGTATTGGGTGTGTTGGGGACATAAGAGACTCTTTGTTATTTGGTTGTAGGGTTGTTTGAGAGAGACCATCTTCATCCTACGCCTCCTACGGATTGATAAACCTTAGGTCATCCACTTGAGGGAAATTTTCTACTGTCCTACAAACCTGTGCACTTGCAGGCCCAACAACGTCTACAAGAAGAAGGTTGTGTAGTAGACATCAAGCTCTTTTCTGGCGCCGTTGCCAGAGAGGCTAGGTAAAGGGCACTCACTCACACCTCGTCAACTAAGCTCTTTTCTGGCGCCATTGTCGGGGAGGTGAGTGCTTGAAGGTATATCTTTAGATCTTGCAATCGAATCTTTTTGTTTCTTGTTTTATCACTAGTTTAGTTTATAAAAGAAAACTACAAAAAAATATGGAGTTGAGTTTGTCTCATACGCTTCATCTTTTTAATATCTTTCGTGAGAATGATGGAAGGGAAAATTGTGCTCAAGTGCTAGAAGAAGAATGCATTAGAATGTTTGGTACTATATTTTTGTATGATGAGCATGATTGCAATGCTGTTAGTATGAATTCCTCGAATATCCATGATGCTAATGATATGCAAAGCCACAAGCTTGGGGATGCTATGTTTGATGAAGATGATATGTTTAGTCCCCCAAGTTTTGATATGCAAAGTTGTTATGATGATAGCATACCTCCTACCTATGATGATTATATTGATGAAAGTGGGTTCGGAAGAGTGTCAACTTTAGGAATTAGTGATCCCACTATTTTGGAGGATGTTGAATCTATTTGTGATGAATATGAAAGTGGATTTGGAAGAGTGTCAACTTTATTTAGTGATTCCACTATCTTGGGAGAGGTTTCAATCGATTATGATGAGAACGAAGTTGCTACTTATGATGATTATTGTGATGAAACTTATGCTATAAAAAGTAGTGATGATTATATTTATAAAACTTGTCATGATTATGATTACCCTTTTTCTGAACATTACTCTTTTAATGTGGAAACATTTTTTAGTGTTCAAGTCTCTTATGATACTCTTACTATTCCGAATGAGAAGAATTTTGCTTATGTGGAGAGTAGTAAATTTTCTATGCTTGTAGATCATGAAAAGAATGTTTTAGGTGCTGGTTATATTGTTGAATTCATTCATGATGCTACTGAAAACTATTATGAAAGAGGAACATATGCTCGTTGGAGTTGCAATAATGTCAAGTTTCCTCTCTATGTGTTGAAAATTTTGAATCTATGCTTGCTTTACTTTCCTGTGCTAGTTGATTATTGTTCCCATAAGTTGTTTGCTCACAAAATCCCTATGCATAGGAAGTGGGTTAGACTTAAATGTGCTAGTCATATTCTTCATGATGCTCTCTTTATGTTTCAATTCTTATCTTTTATGTGAGCATCATTGCCATCATCATGCCTAGCTAGAAAGGCATTAAAGAAAAGCGCTTGTTGGGAGACAACCAAATATTTATCCTTACTGATTTTGTGTGTCCACATGATTATTCTACTGTACTAATCATGTTTTATAGCTTTTGTTTCAATAAAGTGCCAAGTAGAACCTTTGGGAAGACTTGGGTGAAATCTTTATGATCTTGCTGTAGAAAACAGAAACTTTAGCACTCACGAGAATGGCTGCCATTTTTTTACTGGAGAGTGCTTTTAGGTTTATTATTTTTGAATATTATTAATAGGCAAATTACTCAGGTCCAGAAATTTATTTCATAATTTTTGGGGTTCCAGAAGTATACGTTTGATACAGATTACTACAGACTGTTCTGTTTTTGACAGATTCTGTTTTCATTGTGTTGTTTGCTTATTTTGATGCATCTATGGCTAGTATTAAGTGGTATGAACCATAGAGAAGTTGGAATACAGTAGGTTTAACACCAATATGAATTTAGAATGATTTCATTACAGTACCTAAGTGGTGGTTTTATTTTCTTATACTAACAGAGCTTACGAGTTTTGTTTGAGTTTTGTGTAGTTGAAGTTTTCAAGTTTTGGGTAAGGATTCGATGGACTATGGAATAAGGAGTGGAAAGATCCTAAGCTTGGGGATGTACAAGGCACCCCAAGGTAATATTCAAGGACAACCAAGAGCCTAAGGTTGGGGATGCCCCGGATGGCATCCCCTCTTTCGTCTTCGTTCATCGGTAACTTTACTTGGAGCTATATTTTTATTCACCACATGATATGTGTTTTGCTTGGAGCGTCATTTTCTTTTGTTAGTATTTGATTTATGTTAGTTAGAATAATGTTTTGCACCTTTAGTTTCAATAAAAAAGTCAAGGATAGCCTTTGCCATGCTTATTTTGCTAGTATACATGTTGCTGTTTGGAAACAGAAAGTTTACCGCTGTTGCAAAAATTCCCTAGAAAAGTCAGGGCATGGTCTAACGTTGAATCTTTTTGAATATTAAGATATGATAAATTTATTACAGTGGGAATTTTAGTTTATAATTTTTGGAGTCAGGGAAGTATTGATACCCTCGCATTCTTTACAGACTGTACTGTTTTGACAGATTGCTGTTATGGTTGCATTGTTTGCATATGTTTGCTTGTTTAATGATTCTATTTGAGGATAGGAGTATTAAATATGCAGATGCATTTAGTATTCAATGTTGAATAATAATTTTAGTGATTTGTTACAGTAGAAAGTGATAAGGTTTTGCATTGGTTTATATTAACCGATCTCACGAGTTCTTGTTGAGTTTGTTGTGAATGAAGCTTTTGATAAAAAGAAGAGAAACCATGATATGAGAGGAATTAAGGAGACATAAAAGCTCAAGCTTGGGGATGCCCAAGGCACCCCAAGATAATATTTCAAGAAGCATCAAGCATCTAAGCTTGGGGATGCCCCGTTAGGCATCCCACCTTTCTCCTTCAACAACTATCGGTTAGTATCGGTTGAGCCTAAGTTTTTGCTTCTTCACATGAGTTGTGCTATCCTTGCATTGTCATTTTATTTTGTTTTGCTTGCTGCTTGAATACAATACCAAGATCTGAAATTCTTTAATGAGAGAGAGTTTTCACATAGTTGCATAATTATTTAGCTACTCATTGATCTTCACTTATATCTTGTTGGAGTAGTTTGTCGTTTGCTCTATTGCTTCACTTATATTATTTTGAGAGTCTTAAACGGCATGGTAATTTGAATGAAAACTATCATAGAAAGTGAATTGGATGCTATGATCAATTTGATGCTTGATAATTGTTTCGAGATATGGAGGTAGTGATATTAAAGTCATGCTAGTTGGGTGATTATGAATTTAAAGAATGCTTGTGTTGAAGTTTGTGATTCCCATAGCATGCACGTATAGTGAACGCTTTGTGATGTAGTTGGAGCACAATTTTATTTATTGATTGTCTTCCTTATGAGTGGCAGTCGGGGACGAGCGATGGTCTTTTCCTACCAATCTATCCCCCTAGGAGCATGCGCGTAGTGCTTTGGTTTTTGATGACTTCTAAATTTTTACAACAAGTATATGAGTTCTTTTGATTAATGTTGAGTCCATGGATTATATGCACTCCTTTCACCCCTCCATTATTGCTAGCCTCTCTTGTATCGTGCAACTTTCGCCGGTATCATACACCCACCTTACTCCTTCCTCAAAACAGCCACCATACCTACCTATTATGGCATTTCCATAGCCATTCCGAGATATATTGCCATGCAACTTTCCACCATCCCGTTCATATGACACACATTACTTTTGTCATATTGCTCTTTGCATGATCATGTAGTTGACATCGTATTTGTGGCAAAGCCACCATCATATTCTTCATACATGTCGCTCTTGATTCATTGCATATCCCGCTATACCGCCAGAGGCATTCATATAGAGTCATATTTTGTTCTAAGTATCAAGTTGTAATTGTTGAGTTGTAAAAAATAAAAGTGTGATGATCATCATTATTAGAGCATTGTCCCAGTGAGGAAAGGATTATGGAGACTATGATTCCCCCATAAGTTGGGATGAGACTCCGGACAAAATATTAAAAAACAAGTGGCCATAAAAAAAAGAGAAAAGGCCCAATAAAAAAATGAGAGAAAAAGAGAGAAGGGACAATGCTACTATCTTTTTTCCACACTTGTGCTTCAAAATAGCACCATGATCTTCATGATAGAGAGTCTCATATGTTGTCACTTTCATTTACTAGTGGGAATTTTTCATTATAGAACTTGGCTTGTATATTCCAATGATGGGCTTCCTCAAAATGCCCTAGGTCTTCGTGAGCAAGCAAGTTGGATGCACACCCACTTAGTTTCTTTCGTTGAGCTTTCATATATTTATAGCTCTAGTGCATCCGTTGCATGGCAATCCCTACTCACTCACATTGATATCTATTGATGGGCATCTCCATAGCCCGTTGATACGCCTAGTTGATGTGAGACTATCTTCTCCCTTTTTTTTCCTCCACAACCATCATTCTATTCCACATATAGTGCTATGTCCATGGCTCACGCTCATGTATTGCGTGAAAGTTGAAAGAGTTTGAGATTATTAAAGTGTGAAACAATTGCTTGGCTCGTCATCGGGGTTGTGCATGATTAAATACTTTGTGTGATGAAGATAGAGCAACAGCCAGACTATATGATTTTGTAGGGATAACTTTCTTTTGGCCATGCTATTTTGAGAAGAAATGATTACTTGCTTAGTATGCTTGAAGTATTACTATTTCTTATATCAATATGAACTTTTATTTTGTATTATTTGGATCTGAACATTCATGCCACAATAAAGAAAATTACATTGAGAATCATGCTAGGTAGCATTCCACATCAAAAATTCTGTTTTTATCATTTACCTACTCATGGACGAGCAGTAATTAAGCTTGGGGATGCTTGATACGTCTCCAACGTATCTATAATTTTTGATTGTTCCATGCTATTATATTATCTGTTTTGAATGATTATGGGCTTTATTATACACTTTTACATTACTTTTGGGACTACCCTATTAACCGGAGGCCCAGCCCATATTGCTGTTTTATTGCCTGTTTCAGTATTTCGAAGAAAAGGAATATCAAACGGAGTCCAAATGATGTGCCAATTTTTGAGGATTTTATCTGGACCAAAAGAAGACCACGGAGCATCGGGTTGGGCCATAGGAGTCCCGGGCTGCCCACGAGACAGGGGGCGCGCGCCCCCCTGGGGGTGGCGCCCTCCTATCTCGTGGACAGCCCGGAGACCCCCCTGACGTGAAACCAACGCCAATAATTCCTATAAATACTGAAACTTTCGGGAATTAACCTAGATCGGGAGTTCCGCCGCTGCAAGCCTCTGTAGCCACCAAAAACCTCTCATGAGTCCTTCCGGTACCCCGCCGGAGGGGGGATCCATCACCGGTGGCCATCTTCATCATCCCGGCGATCTCTATGACGAGGAGGGAGTAGTTCACCCTCGGGGCTGAGGGTATGTACCAGTAGCTATGTGTTTGATCTCTCTCTCTCTCGTGTTCTCTCTCGTGTTCCCTCTATGGCACGATCTTGATGTATCCCGAGCTTTGCTATTGTAGTTGGATCTTATGATGTTTCTCCCCCACTACTCTCTTGTGATGAATTGAGTTTCCCCTTTGAAGTTATCTTATCGGATTGAGTCTTTTATGAGAACACTTGATGTATGTCTTGTCGTGCTTATTTGTGGTGACAATGGGATATCATGTTCCTCTTGATGTATGTTTTGGTGACCAACTTGCAGGTTCCGCCCATGAACCTATGCATAGGGGTTGGCACACGTTCTTGACTCTCCGGTAGAGACTTTGGGGCACTCTTTGAAGTACTTTGTGTTGGTTGAATAGATGAATCTGAGATCGTGTGATGCATATTGTATAATCATGCCCACGGATACTTGAGGTGACAATGGAGTATCTAGGTGACATTAGGGTTTTGGTTGATTTGTGTCTTAAGGTGTTATTCTAGTACGAACTCTTGAATAGATTGATCCGAAAGAATAACTTTGAG
Source organism: Triticum dicoccoides (assembly GCF_002162155.2). Lineage (NCBI taxonomy): Eukaryota > Viridiplantae > Streptophyta > Magnoliopsida > Poales > Poaceae > Triticum > Triticum dicoccoides. The sequence continues at coordinate 480,373,150 of NC_041389.1, forward strand.
GTGGTTTCGTACCCTACCATAATCTCTTCATTCGTTCTCTGCTATTAGTGTCTTTGGAGTGACTCTTTGTTGCATGTTGAGGGCTTGTTATGTGATCTATCTATGTTATTATTGTTGAGAGAACTTGCACTAGTGAAAGTATGAACCCTAGGCCTTGTTTCCTATCATTGCAATACCGTTTACGCTCACTTTTATCATTAGTTACCTTGCTGTTTTAATTATTTCAGATTACAAAAACCTATATCTACTATCTATATTGCACTTGTATCACCATCTCTTCGCCGAACTAGTGCACCTATACAATTTACCATTGTATTGGGTGTGTTGGGGACACAAAAGACTCTTTGTTATTTGGTTGCAGGGTTGTTTGAGAGAGACCATCTTCATCCTACGCCTCCTACGGATTGATAAACCTTAGGTCATCCACTTGAGGGAAATTTGCTACTGTCCTACAAACCTGTGCACTTGCAGGCCCAACAACATCTACAAGAATAAGGTTGTGTAGTAGACATCAATGATGTGTCTCCAAATTGCCTTTGTGTATGTTGGTTTGCACATCATGTACTTGTGTGACGTTCGTTGAGCCTTAGTGCATCTTGGTTGTATCTTAGTTGGCTCGTGTGAGAGATTAATGGAATATCCCATTATGGGGGAGTGATGTGCCTTGTGCACTTCCTATAAAGATGGGTCCATGGGGAATACCACTTAGTATTGATATTACAAGATTATCTAGTCGCTATGTGGTATGTCTTCTCATGAGAAATTCAAATTCTAAATAGTCCATTAATTATCTCTTGTTGGATCCTTTTTATTGCCTCTTGTTAAGTTTTTATTGGTATCACACTATGGGGGAGTAATATGCTATGTGCATATTACAAGCCTAGAAAATGTGTACATTTGAGATATTGTCACCTAGAATTGATATTGTAAATTATCTTGTTCCTAGGTGTCATGTTAGCTCTACAAGTTGCAATTTGCGTGTGTTTGGTGTGAAGATGATGTTGGATATCATTATCTACCAACGGGAATTATTTCCAAATACTCCTTGTCTTTTGACAATTGGTACTCACTTATGTGTGGTAGAAATTATTGATCATCTTTACATTGGCCTTTGCTTTTGTTTGCCTTATCTCTTGCCTAGGATTGTGTCAACTCCCATTGTTTTCCATACCACTTGTGGATCTTGTTATTTCCTTGAGCTTTTCTAATGTTTGTATAGATATAATGTAAGTGGTGGTCCCAACTTGTGCTTTTTGTATTCAAATGCAAATTCTCTATAATGCACTAGTCTTGGGGGAGCTATCCTATTTTCTATGAAACACTCATCTTGTGATCCTTTTCATGTGTGAGTTTGTGGAAGGAAAGTCGTTTCTTTTTGGTACTTTGTGCCATCATGAAACTTTGTAGAGGGCTTGGTTTGTTTGGAACCATTCTCTCTTTTGGGAGTTTGACACCTTTTTTTGTGTGTTCCAATGGATATCTCATTCCTTGATGTATCTTTTAATGATATCTTCCAAGTGATGATTTCTCCATTCGGTATCCTTTTCACTTGGTTTTTCCTTGTATTCTGGTATCGGTTCTTGAAAGTCTTGAGCATGCATTTTAACTTCATATAGTTCCTTTGGCATGTTTTCTTTCTTTGACCCAATATATAGGGGAAACTCCACCAAGTCTCAAATTGGATGAGATGTGCATGAGATTCATTTTCATATCTATATGCACATATCTATGTGGAGTTCGTCCTATGTATTGTTGGTTCTCTAAGTCTTTGGTCCCAATGAGTTTGGGTACCATTTTGTTTGTGTTGTTGTTCTAGGAACAATTGGAGATGCATTAGATGCTCGGCTGACTCACAAGGAAGGTGGTGTCATCACGTGCTTATTGGAGTCAAGCTAGGATGCTCAATGAACTACTATCTATTACCTTGAATTGGTTTCTTATACATCCTTCCAATAATATCTCGGTAACAAGTATCTATTCATGCATTCTTTTCTTGCATTCAACATTGTGTAGGTTGCATCTTGGCATGATAGTCATTCCATCTTGTGATACTTGTTCCCTTTCTCAAAGCATCTCAACGATGATCTCATGTTGCTAGTTGTGATGTCTTTGATAGTTGTGTGGTAGGAATTCATCTATATACGATAAGACCATATCTAGCCATGTGCTATGCTTTGAAGCAAATATCTTATTGCTATATCTATGACTTCCTTTTGGATATCTTGTTCCTTCATGTTGTAACTATTTCGGGTGTACATCCTTCTTTGTAGATATATATCATCATGATTTCGTCTACCTAGAATCTTATACACTTGAAAGAAGTTGCATATCTAGATGATATCCTTTCTTTCACGTCCACCTTGTCTTTCTTTTTTTGTTTGCTGGCTCCGTGAAAGCTTTTGCCTTGAGTGTGTGTCTTATTTCGTTGCATCTTGATGCACTCTTGTGTGGTGAAGATTAATTTTCTCATGCTTATCTCTATGAGGCTTTTGCCATCTTAATTGGTATCCCTCGTCTTGATGAGGCTTTCGTCTTCTATCTTCACCATGGGTTGTCACAAGTGTTGGTTCTTCATTTGCATTTTTAGTGTGCTTGTGAACTCTTTTTCTTGGTGTGTGTTGGGAGGACATGTCATGCACCTTGTATCTCCACTATCCAAGACTATGTTGATGCTTAATGCTCATCCGTACATTAGTCTTCTCAAGTGCTTTGCCATGACTCACACACATCATTTTGGTTGAGCCTTCTCTTAAGTTGCCTCTTTTATATGTTGCTCAACCATTTGTTTGTTACAAGTGCTAGGCTTTGTTTCCTACATGCTTACTTGCACTTGTTGTAAGCTTCTACTGATTTTGGGGGAGCTATGATCCTATTTTGTGCACTTTGTATCCAAATACAAATATTCTTATGTGTGCACAAATCATGGGGAGCTTCTCTAGCTTATTTAGAACACTCCTTTGCTCATATCATAATATCCTTGATTCATGTGGCTCATAGGATCTTTGGTCTAGTTGGTTCAATTGATATCATTTGATTGCTTGCTTCAATTGGTATCTTTTGATTGCTCGTTTGCTTGTTTCTCTCTTTGTTATGTCTTTGTGACATATCATTCTTTTGCAATCTTTGGGCCTCAATATAGTTTGTCTTCCTCCAAGTATTTACCATTGGATATGTGTATTGCATTCCACTCTATTTTTGAGAGATACACAAATTATGGAGGAACACAATTTCTATTGTCCTTCTAAGCTTTTCTCCCATTTTGACAATCGATGCCAATGGGGGAGAAGTTTTAGAGAGTTTTGTGGAGCAGTTTAGAGAATTCTCTCCTCTTGCTTTGGTTTTCTTCCTAAGCATTTGCATCTCTTACTCATGCATCATTGGTTGTTGCATTGCATGATGATGCATAATTCCTTATATAAACTCTCTTGAAAGTGATTGTCATCAATTACCAAAATGGGGGAGATTGAAAGATCATGCGGTGCCCCCATGTTTGGTTTTGGTAATTGATGACAATCTCTATAGACTAATGGTTGCCTTGAGTTATATTTGAAGTTCTTGTCCATAGGATTTTCTTGTAGTACATGTGTTGGTTTCAAGGAGAGCTTGTGTCGACCAATGTGCTATTAAGGAATTATCCAAAGATTGGTCATGTGAGAGTTGAGCTTATTGCAAGCATGTCTTGAAGAAGAAGATTTTGTGTGATCATTCATGCTTACCTCCAAGGCATCATCCAAATGAAGAGAGTTGGAAAGGTTCAAGGTTGATCAAGACTAAGTCAAGAGTGAATCAAGTTGATCAACTCACAAAGCGTAGAAGATGTACCGAGAGGGATCAAGTGATCCCATGGTATGGTAAGCATTGTCAACTATGCTTTGTGTACTAACCCATGGTCTTTGTGAGAGTTCTTTGTGGGGTTAGGTTGCAGTGTGCACATTCAAGTGATGCATCACAAAGAGATCAAGTGCTTGAAGCTTGCCGTCCATTGTGGTGACAATGGACTTGTGAAGATGTGCCGAAGAGTGGCTCACCCATAGTGGAGTATGGGGGAGCAATCTACTAGTCTTCACCGAGCCAACGCAATCAAGAAAGGTGGTCCAACTTGAGGAAGTCAAGATCGTCTATATCGAGCTCAAGTGGACTTTGTGCAAGGCAAAGGTTTTCCCTTGATAGGTTTTCTATTTTACCGGTCTCATGGTGGTAGTTGGGAGACCGGGTTATATGATCGATTGTCGTACTATCAAGGGGGGCTCTTGATGAGTAGCTTGATCGTATCGTTCGTAGAGAGCTCAAACCATTGCATCCTTGCATCATGTTTCTTGGTTCTTGTTTGGTTATCTTTGTGAGTCTTAGAGCTTATGGTCATCTTGATGACAAGCTTGAGTTCATCGAAAACGGAGTTTGCATGTATCTTCTATGATGTTTTAGGTGTTGAAAGTTTTACCGGTCTTATCCGAGGAAGAGTTCTCACCATTTTATTTTGGGCATTTTCTCATTTGCTTCTTCTTGGTATTTCTATCAAGATTGTGTTAGCCCTTGTCGCTAGCTTTCCAACAAACTTGGTTTCATCGAATTCGGAGTCCGTTTGCAAAAGTTGTGGTAGTTTTGGTGTTCTGAAAAGGCTGCAGCGGTACTACCGCGAATTGGAGCGGATGTAATTTTTTACTACCGCTCCAGAGCAGTAAAACCGCGGCTCCTACAGCGGTAGTACCGCTCCGGACCAAAAACTCGTCCCAAGTCCTGCGGTGGTAGGCCCGAATGTAATTTTTTAGTACCGCTCGCAAGCAGTAGTACCGCTACCCTTAGCAGTAGTACCGCTATCCCTAGCGATACTACCGTGAGGTCAAAGGGTACTTCTGCTCCGACGGTTATTCTAGCCTTTTTGCCTCCTCGCTGTTGTGTTTTGAAGGGGTACTACCGCCCTAGCGGTAGTACCGCTCCTTGGAGCAGTAGTACCGCTCTGTGTGGGCTGTGAGCATAATGGTTGGATTTTTCCCCTATAAAAGGGGGTCTTCTTCCCCATTGAACCTTATCCCTTGAGCTCGTGTTCTTCCCCCATTGTTGACCTTCTTCGAGCTTGCTAACTCTCAATCCCTCCATGGATTCTTGCTAGTTTTTGAGGGAAAAGAGAGAGGAGATCTAGATCCACATTTCCACCAATCACTTTCTCCTCTATGTGAGGGGAACCCCTTGAATCTAGATGGAGTTCTTGGTGTTCTCCTTCTTGTTCTTCCTATCATCTTCCTCCCTAGCATTAGTTGCTTCGGTGGGATTAGAGAGAGAAGGACTTGGGCACTCTGTGTGCCCTTGCCATTGCATTTGGTGCATCGGTTTGAGTTCTACACGTGATACGTGGAAGTTACAAGTTGAGAAGCTTATTATTCTTGGGTGCTTGGTACCCTTGAGCTTGTTACTCTTGGGTGTTTGGACACCCTAGAGCTTGTTCCTCTTGGGTGCCTTGGCACCCTAGACGGTTGGTGTTGTTCGGAGCTCAATCATTGTGGTGTAAAGCTCCGGGCAAGCGTCGGGGTCTCCAATTAGGTTGTGGAGATCGCCCCGAGCAATTTGACGGGTACCGGTGACTGCCCCCAAGGGTTGCCAAAGTGTACGGGTTCGGTGACCGCCCCCAAGGGTCGCCATTGTACGGGTTCAGTGACCTCCCTCAAGGGTCCCTCAGTAGAATCACGACATCTTGCATTGTGCGAGGGCGTGAGGAGATTACGGTGGCCCTAGTGGCTTCTTGGGGAGCATTGTGCCCCCACACCGCTCCAAACGGAGATTAGCATCCGCAAGGGTGTGAACTTCGGCATACATCATCGTCTCCGCGTGCCTCGGTTATTTCTTACCCGAGCCCTTTACTTATGCACTTTACTTTGTGATAGCCATATTGTTCTTTGTCATATATCTTGCTATCACATAGTTGCTTATCTTGCTTAGCATAAGTTGTTGGTGCACATAGGTGAGCCTAGTTGTTTTAGGTTTTGTGCTTAACAAATTAACCGCTAGGTTTATTCCGTATTTGTTCAAGCCTAAACCATAATTATTTTAAAGCGCCTATTCACCCCCCCCCCTCTAGGCGACATCCTCAATCTTTCAGGGTGAAAGTAATCCAAGAGGTCCTACTTCATGCCCCTATTTTCTGAAGGTTAGAAAAAGAAAAGAAAATGGGCCAGGCCTAGGACGTAGGGGTGTGTGCGCCAGTTTGTGTGACACTACTCCCTGTGTTAGATAATAACGAGAAATAAACGAGACAGAGAGACACGGATTTTTACGTGGAAACCCTTGCGGGAGAAAACCACGGACGCACGAAGGCGCAATCACTATGATGGAGGAGTATTACAAGCACGAGACGACAGACCGTCTGAGGTGCGAGTACATGGGGTATATAAGAGGGCAATACATGAGAGTCCTTGGAGGACAAGTAAACGAGTTGTACTCGTACGCGTCGACGTCAACGCAAAGGCCCACACCGGTTGTACTACGTCTAGTCAACCCGGTACTAGAATTTGGATCACAATTTAATAATCTCCACCTTGAGCCAAATTCCCTCCAGTAGTCGAAGAAAGTGAATAACTCCATCCAAATCAGCATAAACACCTTGTGCGTCAAAGTCCATAGGACTAGTGAGAAATACCAACTAAGCCTGAGCAAAGCTCAAACTTATTGGTAGGAACTGGCTTTGTCATCATATCAGCAGGATTATCATGAGTACTTATCTTGCATACCTTCAAATTGCCTTCAGCAACAACATCTCGAATATAATGGAATCTGACATCAATGTGCTTTGTCCTCTCATGATACATTGGATTCTTTGTAAGATATATGGCACTTTGACTGTCACTAAATACGGTAGGGCAAGATGAATCTCCACAAAGCTCAGTGTATAAACCTCTCAACCAGATAGCTTCTTTGCATGCCTCAGAAATAGCCATATACTCGGCATCAGTAGTGGAACAAGCCACAATAGACTGCAAAGTTGCTCTCCAACTCACAGCACAACCACCAATGGTGAAAACATAACCTACGAGTGATCTTCTCTTATCCAAATCACCAACAAAATCAGAATCAACAAAACCAACAAGTCCATCTCTAGTTTTCCCAAACTGTAAATAAGCATTAGAAGTACCACGCAGGTATCTGAAAATCCACTGAACTGCTTTCCAATGCTCTTTTCCAGGATTAGCCATGTATCTACTGACAACACTCAATGCATATGATAAGTCAGGACGAGAACAAACCATGGCGTACATAAGTGAACCAACTGCACTTGAATAGGGAACTCTAGACATGTACTCAATATCTGCATCTGACTTAGGACATAAAGCTGATGATAATTTGAAGTGTGCAGCTAACGGTGTACTCACCGGCTTGGCATTATGTATATTAAAACGACGAAGAACTTTATCAATATATCCCTTCTGACTGAGATACACTTTTCCAGATGGTCTATCTCTGGATATTTCCATGCCAAGAATTTTCTTTGCTGCACCCAAATCCTTCATCTCAAATTCATTACTCAATTGCTTCTTTAGTTCATCAATATCTAACATACTCTTTGCAGCAATAATCATATCATCAACATAAAGGAGCAAATAAATAGTTGAACCATTGACAGTTTTCAAATAAACACAACTATCATAATTAGACCTTTTGAAACCTTGAGAGAGCATAAAGGTGTCAAATCTCTTGTACCACTGTCTAGGGGATTGCTTCAATCCATAAAGAGATTTCTTTAGCTTGCAGACAAGCTTTTCTTTTCCAGGAATACCAAAACCTTCATGTTGTTCCATATAAATATCCTCTTCTAATTCTCCATGTAAGAATGCAGTTTTAACATCCAATTGTTCAAGCTCAAGAGCATGCATGGCAACAATACTGAGTAAAGTGCGAATAGAGCTATGCTTCACAACAGGAGAAAATACTTCGTTATAGTCAATACCTGGAATCTGGCTATAACCTTTAGCAACTAACCTTGCTTTATATCTTGTCTCATCATTAGGAGAAACACCTTCTTTCCTCTTGAAAACCCACTTGCAACGAATAGGTTTCTTCTCTCTAGGTAATTTTACTAAATCCCAAGTGCCATTCTTTTCAAGTGATTCCATCTCATCATGCATAGCGGTCATCCACTTATTACTATCACCAGAAATAATAGCCTCGGAATATGAAGAAGGCTCAGAATTACCTTCAATTTCTTCTGCAACAGATAAAGCAAAAGAAACAATATTGCACTCTTCAATTAACCTGTCAGGTTTATTAATACCCCGTCTAACTCTGTCACGTGCAAGATTCCAACTGGGTGGAACAATAGGCTGATTTGGAGTGGGAGTGTCATGATCATCATTAACAACGGGTTCATCATGTGCATCAACAATTTTATTACCAGATGTATCACCTGAATCAATGACATGCTCCACCTAAATAGTAGGCTGCTGAATAGTAGGCTGCTGTTCACTCTCAACGGGAACATTAGTAGATGAAACATCATATAACATAGCAGATTCATTAAAGATAACATTTCTGCTAATAACAACCTTCTGGGTTTTAGGATTCCACAATTTAAAACCTTTAACACCAGACTTATAACCAAGAAAGATGCACTTAACAGCCCTAGGCTCCAACTTTCCATTATCAACATGAGCATAAGCAGTGCAACCAAAAACTCTCAACTGTGAATAATCAGCAGGTGAACTAGACCATACCTCAATTGGAGTTTTCTTATTAAGAGCAATAGATGGTGAACGGTTAATGAGATAACAAGCAGTGGAAGCGGCCTCATCCCAAAAACGCCTATGCAAACCTGCATTGGACAACATGCAACGGGCTCTGGAAATAATGGTCCTGTTCATACGCTCAGCAACACCGTTTTGTTGAGGAGTATAAGGAATGGTGTAGTGTCTGACAATGCCTTCAGACTTGCAATAATTTTTAAATTGCTTAGAACAGAATTCCATACCATTATCAGTGTGAAGTATCTTTACCTTCCTTTCAGTTTGTCTCTCAATCATAATCTTCCACTCCTTAAATGCTGAGAATGCTTCATATTTATGTTTCAAGAAATAAGGCCAAACTTTTCTCGAATAATCATCAATAATAGTCAGCATATAACTTGCACCACCTAATGACTTCTTGCGAGATGGTCCCCATAAATCAGAATGCACATAATCAAGAATACCTTTAGTTGTATGGGTCGAAGTATTGAACTTCACCCTCTTGTGCTTGCCGAAGATACAGTGCTCACAAAATTTCAATTTACCAGGTTCATATCCATCAAGAAGACCTCTCTTCTTTAACTCTGCTAAACCAAGTTCACTCATATGTCCAAGACGCATATGCCAAAGGTTAGCAGTATCACAATCCGAATTCTTTGAAACAAATGGAGTAGCGTTACCTGAAACAGTAGAACCTCGAAGGTAATAAAGACCATTGGTCGAACTTAAGTCACCTTTCATCACAACAAGGGAACCTTTGGTGACCTTCAAAACACTATCTCCACCTGAATATTTGTACCCCTTTGCATCAAGGGCACTCATAGAAATAAGATTTCTCTTCATCTTCGGAATATACCGAACATCTGTCAAAGTTCTGATTATGCCATCGAACATCTTGATTCGAATAGAACCTATGCCTTCAATCTTGCATGGTGAATTATCAAAACCCAAAACGGAACCAGCAGAAGTAGTGGAATCAAAAGTATTAAACCAATCTCTATGTGGACACATATGAAAAGTTCATGCAGTGTCAAGTACCCACTCATCATTGGTCTCAGCACATCCAGCAATAACGACAAGAGCATCATCGGAACTATCATCACGAGCAATGTTAGCAGAATTTTCACCTTGTTTGTTACCTTTCCTCTTTTCTTTATTCTGCAACTTGAAACACTCTGAGATGTCATGCCCGTCTCTCTTGCAATATCTGCAATACTTCTTGTCTCTGGATTGCGACCGGCCCCTGTAGCCGTTTTTTACTTTTGCCTCTGTTTCCATTATGTGAGTTCTCCTCCTTTGTCCTGCCACGAACAGATAACCCCTCGGCTTGGGATGAACTCGAACCATCATGAGGCACCATTAATTTCATCTTCTCCTTAGAGTTCAAAGCTTCATAAACTTCGTTAAGTGTGAGAGTATCACGACTGTGTAATATGGTGTCTCTAAAATTGTTATAAGAACTTGGCAGTGAACAAAGTAACATTAAAGCAGTATCTTCCTCTTCATACTTAACCTCCATTGCAGCTAGATCAGATATGATCTCTTTAAATTCTGAAATATGATTCAAAACATTACCTCCCTCGGGTAACCTGTGTAGGAATAATTTTTGCTTCAGATGCATCTTGCTGGTGAGATCTTTAGTCATGCAAATCCCTTCCAGCTTTAACCATAGAGCGGCGGCAGTTTTCTCGCTCAAAACTTCCTGCAAAATATTATTATGCAAATGGAGTTGAATTTGTGACAAAGCCTTACAATCAATTCTTTTCTCCTCATCAGTCCAATCCTGAATTCGGTTCTTTCCAAAACTATCCAGTGCTACATCATAGTCGGCCTGCGCCAACAACGCCCGCATCTTGACTTGCCATAGGGTAAACCTTGTGTCACGGTCCAGCAGCGGAAAATCATACTTCATGGATGCCATGAGTAGATTAAATCTGTGTTCACAAAGTAGTACAAGCCGATAGGAAAAATTCTCAAAGGAATTAATTTGCAGGGCAAAGGATCAGAAAAGTAGCACCTGATAATAGTCGCTCGGTGGACGTAGCAGTTGATGGGAAAACCAATCTGATCTAGTACTAACTAGTAGTACTAGCTTTGAGCACTCCACGTGACCAGTAGTAGTCAAGAAATCCAAGTACACCTGTACTTGTCTTCACGTAGCAAGAAACTTTGTGGATGGGACTTGACCTTGTAGTACGCAGCAACAATCAACAATGATCGATCAAAAAACGCGTGAGTAGTAGTAACGGTGGCGGCTACGTCACGTGTGATCCCCTCGGGAATTGAAGCCAGCAGCTTGTGGACGTGGAGTAGCGGCGACGACTCGGCGGCTTTGTAAAGAATCAATCTCCTGTCGGTCTCGATCTCGGATAAGAAAAAAGGCTACAGCCGAAAACCAGTCGATCTCGGCGACCGGCCGCGGCGCACGGAACGCAGCCCTAATTGTCTCGCTCCCAAATCTCGTATATTGGAACTTGGCTCTGTATACCACTTGTTAGATAATAACGAGAAATAAACGAGACAGAGAGACATGGATTTTTACGTGGAAACCCTTGCGGGAGAAAACCACGGACGCACGAAGGCGCAATCACTATGATGGAGGAGTATTACAAGCACGAGACGACAGGCCGTCTGAGGTGCGACTACATGGGGTATATAAGAGGGCAATACATGAGAGTCCTTGGAGGACAAGTAAACGAGTTGTACTCGTACGCGTCGACGTCAACGCAAAGGCCCACACCAGTTGTACTACGTCTAGTCAACCCGGTACTAGAATTTGGATCACAATTTAACACCCTGTACAGTGGGATCTCTTAGTCACCGCTTTCTGTGCTAGTTAGCAGACGCAGCGCTCGCACGCCACCTTTCATGGGCCGGCCCAACTACATGAGTGATCATTCGTCGCTCGTCAAGAGCATACGCCAGATCACTTCTTCGTCCAAAAAAACTTCTTCATGGTTGACCTGGATGAAACGTTGATCATTGACATGTTTGATCTTTGACCGTTGACTTTAAAAAATGGTTCATCCTTTTGGAAAAGCTCATGGAGTTGAAAAAAATCAGAGGATTTGCAAAATGTTCAAAAATTAAAAATACCATGAATTGAAAGTTTAGGAAAAAATAGTTCAAGGATATGAAAAAAGTTCAAAATGTTCATAGATTTCAGAAAAAGTTTATCAATTCTGAAAAAGTCCATCAATTTTGAAAAGAAAGTTCATCGACTTGAAAAAATTCAGTCATTTTGAAAAAGGTTCATCGATTTAGAAAAAGTAAAACATTAATTTTATTTTTTAAAGAAAACTGAAAACGTTTGCACATTGCAAAAGAAAAAGGAAAATTAAAAGGAACAAGAAATGAAAAAAGGAAAATAAAAACCGAACAAAACTATTTGAAAAAAAAGGAAAAAGGAACAAGAGAAAAGGAAAAAAGAAAAGATGAAAGAACGAGAAGGAACTATGTAAAAACAACAGCTTACCGTGGCTGGTTGGTTATCGCGTCAAACTTTGTAACAGGAAGCCTCTGGTTCGTGTCATGTGAGTTTCTAATATATAACCACCATGCCCTTTCTTATGAAGAGGTATGGGCCAATCTAAACCGTTCTTGTGTTTAGGAGGAGGGTGTACCGTAGAAGTAGGGTTCTCTCATTTCGAAGCTTCCACAACATGAGCATGACAAGATACGTGACCTCTTTCCAATGGTGTTTATCATGTAGTGCCACCAATCTTTGATGGAGGTGGACGTGTTCCCAGCGTCAATACTCACGTAGGTAAACCCTAGCCACGCTCTAATGCCACCCCAAGTGTGTTTAGTGTATCTACACTTGAAAAGAAGGTGTGCCATCGTCTTCGATTCTTTCTCGCATAATTGACATATGCCCAATTAGGCCATACCCTACGTTGAAGTCGGTCAGCTGTCCAAGCACTATCCCGAAGGATTAGCCACGCGGAAAAATTACGTATTGGTGGCACCAATTATCCCAAACCGCCGGTTTCATCTGCGAGGCGACCGAGGTGCCAGGTTAAGGGTATCTTCAGTGGTTGTAAGACAGTTGTTGGTAGACTTTGCCACATAGGATTTTTGATGATGTGTCATACAATAAATGAGGGAAGAGGAAGGTTGTATGTACATGAATCAAGACCCCTTACACAAGCTTCAATGTAGAATGAGAGAGCACCTTATTTATTATCCCACATCCTATTGGGCAAACTAGATACAATCCATTGGAGTTGTTGTATGTTAAGGTGTTGGTTGAGGACATGACATATTTTACTAACAAGCTAACATACAAACTGTTGGAGATGGCCTAAGCAGAGGAGGCCAGGTACTTTCCCCGAGGTGGTTAGCTTCCAAACGATTCCATCCTTGGCATCGGTGGCGAGTTTCACATACTACTGATGATCAACCCATAACTCAAATATTTCAATTGTGTGGAGAAATGAGCGGCCCAGTCTTCTGTTAATGTTTTCAATTGATCATGCGGCCGGTCTTGAGCGCATGCATTACATACATTGGCTGGCACCATGAGACTATTGCAGCAGAGGCATCAATACATTGATCTTCCATTGATGCATGGATATATAAGTGAATTTCGGGCACAATTTCTATGTCCCCCATGATGAAACCGGCGTCTGCTACAGTCCACATGGTGTCAGACCTCATTGACACGGATAACTGGTCCTGGCGGCAGGAGCTAGTAAGGTCTAACTTCATTGCCCCAGATGCGGATGCGATCCTGAACATACCAATCAGGCGTGAGGGTGGTGATGTTTTCTTTGCTTGGGCCTTTGAGACTTCAGGTAACTACACAGTTAAATCGGCGTACCGTGCTCTAATGACTCAGAACGAGCGTCTTGCTCTAGGAGAAGGGACGGATACTGGAGCTTCAAGAGATGAATCACAACTGTGGAGTGCTCTGTGGAAACTCAAAGTTATCCCAAAGGTGCGTGTGTTTTGGTGGCGTGTACTTCGGCGGATACTGCCTGATGAGTGTGTTGGAAATATGCCCTAGAGGCAATAATAAAATGGTTATTATTGTATTTCCTTGTTCATGATAATTGTCTATTATTCATGCTATAATTGTATTGACCGGAAACTGCAATACATGTGTGAATACATAGACCACAACATGTCCCTATTGAGCCTCTAGTTGACTAGCTCGTTGATCAACAGATGGTCATGGTTTCCTGACCATGGACATTGGATGTCATTGATAACGGGATCACATCATTAGGAGAATGATGTGATGGACAAGACCCAATCCTAAGCCTAGCACAAGATCGTGTAGTTCATATGCTAAAGCTTTTCTAAATGTCAAGTATCTTTTCCTTAGACCATGAGATTGTGCAACTCCCGGATACCGTAGGAATGCTTTGGGTGTACCAAACGTCACAATGTAACTGGGTGGCTATAAAGGTGCACTACGGGTATCTCCGAAAGTGTCTGTTGGGTTGGCACGAATCAAGACTAGGATTTGTCACTCCGTGTGATGGAGAGGTATCTCTGGGCCCACTCGGCAGGACATCATCATAATGTGCACAATGTGATCAAGGAGTTGATCACGGGATGATGTGTTACGGAACGAGTAAAGAGACTTGTCGGTAACGAGATTGAACAAGGTATCGGCAACCGACGATCGAATTTCGGGCAAGTACTATACCGGTAGACAAAGGGATTGTATACGGGATTGATTGAATCCTTGACATCGTGGTTCATCTGATGAGATCATCGTGGAACATGTGGGAGCCAACATGGGTATCCAGATCCCACTGTTGCTTATTGGCCGGAGAGTTGTCTTGGTCATGTCTGCATGGTTCCCGAACCCGTAGGGTCTACACACTTAAGGTTCGATGACGCTAGGGTTATAGGGAAGGTATGTACGCGGTTACCAAATGTTGTTTGGAGTCCCGGATGAGATCTCGGACGTCACGAGGAGTCCCGGAATGGTCCGGAGGTGAAGATTGATATATTGGACGAAGGGTTTTGGAGTCCGAAAGTGTTCCGGAGGTACCGGGTGATGACCAGCATGATCGAAAGGTGTTTCGGGAGCCCCGGCAAGTGTTGGGGGGCTTCATGGGCCAAGGGGAGGGGGCAAACCAGCCCACTAAGAGGCTGTGCACCCCCCCCCCTCACCTATTCCCACGTGACCAGGGGGTTTGGGGCGCCCCATCTAGGGTTCCCACCTCCTGGCTTGGGGGCCAAGTCACCCAAAGGGGAGATCCCATCTGCCCTGGCCGTCGCCCCCCTAGGGGAAACCCTAGGGCACCTCCCCCTCTCCCTTCCCCCTATATATAGTGGAGGTTTTGGGGCTGCCCAACAGATGAGTCTCTCTCTCCCAAGGCGCAGCCCTACCTCTCTCCCTCCTCGTCTCTCGTAGTGCTTGGCCAAGCCCTACTGGAGTACCGCGCTCCTCCACCACCACCACGCCGTCGTGCTGCTGTTGGACAGAGTCTTCCCCAACCTCTCCCTCTCTCCTTGCTGGATCAAGGCATGGGAGACGTCACCGGGCTGCACGTGTGTTGAACATGGAGGCGCCGTTGTTCGGCGCTTAGATCGGAATCAATCGTGATCTGAATCGCTACTAGTACGACTCCTTCATCCGCATTCTTGTAACGCTTCCACTTAGCGATCTACAAGGGTATGTAGATGCACTCTCCTTCCCCTTGTTGCTAGATTACTCCATAGATTGATCTTGGTGATGCGTAGAAAATTTTGAATTTCTGCTACGTTCCCCAACAGTGGTATCAGAGCCAGGTTTATTGCGTAGATTCTATGCATGAGTAGAACACAAGTTGTTGTGGGCGTTGATTTTGTTCAATGTGCTTACCGTTACTAGTCCTATCTTGTTTTGACGGTATTGCGGGATGAAGCGGCCCGGACCGACCTTACACGTACACTTACGTGAGACAGGTTCCACCGACTGACATTCACTTGTTGCATAAGGTGGCTAGCGGGTGCCAGTCTCTCCCACTTTAGTCGGATCGGATTCAATGAAAAGGGTCCTTATGAAGGGTAAATAGCAATTGGCATATCACGTTGTGGCTTTTGCGTAGGTAAGAAACGTTCTTGCTAGAAACCCATAGCAGCCACGTAAAACATGCAAACAACAATTACAGGACGTCTAACTTGTTTTTGCAGGGTGTGCTATGTGATGTGATATGGCCAAAAAGAATGTGATGAATGATATGTGATGTATGAGATTGATCATGTTCTTCTAATAGGAATCACGACTTGCATGTCGATGAGTATGACAACCGGCAGGAGCCATAGGAGTTGTCTTTATTTATTGTATGACCTGCGTGTCACTGAATAACGCCATGTAATTACTTTACTTCATTGCTAAACTGTTAGCCATAGTAGTAGAAGTAATAGTTGGCGAGACAACTTCATGGAGACACGATGGTGGAGATCATGATGACGGAGATCATGGTGTCATGCCGGTGACGATGATGATCATGGAGCCTCAAAGATGGAGATCAGAAGGAGCAAAATGATATTGGCCATATCATGTCACTTTTTGATTGCATGTGATGTTTATCATGTTTATGCATCTTATTTGCTTAGAACGACGGTAGTAAATAAGATGATCCCTCATAATAATTTCAAGAAAGTGTTCCCCCTAACTGTGCACCGTTGCGAAGGTTCGTTGCTTCGAAGCACCACGTGATGATCGGGTGTGATAGATTCTAACGTTCACATACAACGGGTGTAAGCCAGATTTACACACGCGAAACACTTAGGTTGACTTGACGAGCCTAGCATGTACAGACATGGCCTCGGAACACAAGAGACCGAAAGGTCGAACATGAGTCGTATAGTGGATACGATCAACATGAAGATGTTCACCGATGATGACTAGTCCGTCTCACGTGATGATCGGACACGGCCGAGTTGACTCGGATCATGTATCACTTAGATGACTAGAGGGATGTCTATCTGAGTGGGAGTTCATAAGATGAACTTAATTATCCTGAACATAGTCAAAAGGTTTTTGCGAATTATGTCGTAGCTCGCGCTTTAGTTCTACTGTTTTAGATATGTTCCTAGAGAAAATTTAGTTGAAAGTTGACAGTAGCAATTATGCGGACTGGGTCCGTAAACTGAGGATTGTCCTCATTGCTGCGTAGAAGGCTTATGTCCTTAATGCACCGCTCGGTGTGCTGAACCTCGAACATCGTCTGTGGATGTTGCGAACATCTGACATACACGTTTTGATAACTACGTGATAGTTCAGTAATGTTAAACGGTTTAGAATTGAGGCACCAAAGACGATTTCGAAATGTCGCGGAACATATGAGATGTTTCGAGGACTAAAATAGGGATTTCAGGCTCGTGCCCACGTCAAGAGGTATAAGACCTCCGACGAGTTTCTTAGCCTGCAAACTAAGGGAGAAAAGCTCAATTGTTGAGCTTGTGCTCAGATTGTCTGAGTACAACAATCACTTGAATCGAGTGGGAGTTAATCTTCCAGATGAGATAGTGATGTTTCTCCAAAGTCATTGCCACCAAGCTGCTAGAGCTTCGTGATGAACTATAACATATCAGGGATAGATATGATGATCCTTGAAGTATTCGCGATGTTTGACGCCGCGAAAGTAGAAATCAAGAAGGAGCATCAATTGTTGATGGTTAGTGAACCACTAGTTTCAAGAAGGGCAAGGGAAAGAAGGAATACTTCATGAAATGGCAAATCAGTTGCTGCTCCAGTGAAGAAACCCAGGGTTGAACCCAAACCCGAGACTAAGTGCTTCTGTAATGAGGGAACAGTCACTAAAGCAGAACTACCCTAGATACTTGGTAGATGAGAAGGCTGGCAAGGTTGACAGAAGTATATTGGATATACATTGCATTAAATGTGTACTTTACTAGTACTCCTAGTAGCACCAGGGTATTAAGATACTGGTTCGGTTGCTAAGTGGTAGTAACTCGAAATAAAAGAGCTATGGAATAAACGGATACTAGCTAAAGGTGAGATAACGATGTGTGTTGGAAGTGTTTCCAAAGTTGATGTGATCAAGCATCGCCTTCTCCCTCTACCATCGAGATTGGTGTTAAACCTAAATAATTGTTATTTGGTGTTTGCGTTGAGCATAGACATGATTGGTATATGTCTATCGCAATACAGTTATTCATTTAAGAAGAATAATGGTTACTCTGTTTATTTGAATAATACCTTCAATGGTCTTGCACCTAAAATGAATGGTTTATTGAATCTCATGTTCATGCCAAAAGATATAAGATAGTGATGATAGTACCACATACTTGTGGCACTGCCATTTGAGTCATATTGGTATAAAACGCATGAAGAAGCTCCATGTTGATGGATCTTTGGACTCACTCATTTTTGAAAAGTTTGAGACATGCGAACCATGTCTATTGGTATGTACGCATGAAGAAACTCCATGCAGATGGATCGTTTGGACTCACTTGATTTTGAATCACTTGAGACATGCAAATCATACCACATGGGCAAGATGACTGAAAAGCCTCGTTTTCAGTAAGATGGAACAAGAAAGCAACTTGTTGGAAGTAACACATTTTGATGTGTGCAGTCCAATGAGTGCTGAGGCATGCAGTGGATATTGTTATGTTGTTACTTCACAGATTATTTGAGTAGATATTGAGTATATTTACTTGATGAAACACAAGTCTGAATTATTGAAAGGTTCAAGTAATTTCAGAGTGAAGTTGAAGATCTTCGTGACAAGAGGATAAAAATGTCTGTGATATGATCATAGAGATGGATATCTGAGTTGCGAGTTTGGTACACAATTGAGACATTGTGGAAATTGTTTCACAACTAACACCGCCTGGAACACCATAGTGTAATGGTGTGTCCGAACATCATAGATGCACCCTATTGGATATGGGGCATACCATGATGTCTCTTATCGAATTACCACTATCGTTCATGGGTTAGGCATTAGAGACAACCGCATTCACTTTAAATAGGGCGCCACGTAATTCCGTTGAGATGACACCGTGTGAACTATGGTTTAGAGAAACCTAAGCTGTCGTTTCTTGAAAGTTTGGGGCTGCGACGCTTATGTGAAAAAGTTTCATCCTGATAAGCTCGAACCCAAAGCGGATAAATACATCTTCATAGGACACCCAAAACAGTTGGGTATACCTCCTATTTCAGATCCGGAAGCAAAAGTGATTGTTTCTAGAAACGGGTCCTTTCTCGAGGAAAAGTTTCTCTCGAAAGAATTGAGTGGGAGGATGGTGGAGACTTGATGAGGTTATTGAACCGTCACTTCAACTAGTGTGAAGCAGGGCACAGGAATTTGTTCCTGTGGCGCCTACACCAATTGAAGTGGAAGTTGATGATATTGATCATGAAACTTTGGATCAAGTCACTACCAAAACTCGTAGGTTGACAAGGATACATACTACTTCAGAGTGGTACGTAATCCTGTCTTGGAGGTCATGTTGCTAGACAACAATGAACCTATGAGCTATGAAGAAGCGATGGTGGGCCCGGATTCCGATGAATGGCTCGAGGCCATAAAATCCGAGAGAGGATCCATGTATGAAAACAAAGCATAGACTTTGGAAGAACTACTTGATGGTCGTAAGGCTGTTGGGTACAGATGGATTTTAAAAGGAAGACGGACAATGATGGTAAGTATCACCATGAAGAAAGCTCGACTTGTCGTTAAGATGTTTTCCGACAAGTTCAAGGAGTTGACTACGAGGAGACTTTCTCACTCGTAGCGATGCTAAGAGTCTGTTGAAATTATATTAGCAATTACTGCATGATTTATGAAATCTTGCAGATAGGATGTCAAAACATTGTTTCCTCGACGTTATTCTTGAGGAAAGGTTGTATGTGATACAACCAGAAGGTTTTGTCAATCCTGAAAGATGCTAATAAGTGTGCAAAGCTCTAGCAATCCTTCTAGGGACTGGAGTAAGCATCTCGGAGTTGGAATATACGCTTTGATGAGATGATCAAAGATTTTGGGTTTATACAAAGTTTGTGAGAAACTTGTATTTCCAAAGAAGTGAGTGGGAGCATTATAGCATTTCTAATGAGTATATGTTGTTGACATATTGTTGATAGGAAATGATGTAGAATTTCTGGAAAGCATATAGGGTCATTTGAAAAGTGTTTTTCAATGGAAAACCTAGATTAAGCTACTTGAACATTGAGCATCAAGATCTATAAGGATAGATTAAAACGCTTAATAGTACTTTCAAATGAATACATACTGTGACAAGATTTTGGAGGAGTTCAAAATAGATCAGCAAAGAAGGAGTTCTTGGCTGTGTTATATGGTGTGAGTATTGAGTAAGACTCAAGACATGACCATGGCAGAAGAGAGAGAAAGGACAAAGGTCATCCCCTATGCTTCAGACGTAGGCTCTATAGTATGCTATGCTGTGTACCGCACTGGAAGTGTGCCTTGCCATGAGTCAGTCAAGGGGTACAAAAGTGATCCAGGAATGGATCACAGGAAAGCGGTCAAACTTATCCTTAGTAACTAGTGGACTAAGGAATTTTCTCGATTATGGAGGTGGTAAAAGAGTTCGTCGTAAAGGGTTAAGCCGATGCAAACTTTGACACTAATCCGGATTATTCTGAGTAGTAAACCGGATTCGTATAGTAGAACAGTTATTTGGAATAGCTCCAAATAGAGCATGGTAGCTGCATCTAGGAGATGACATAGAGATTTGCAAAGCACACACGGATCTGAAAGGTTCAGATCCGTTGACTAATAACCTCTCTCACAAGCGAGATATGATCAAACCCCATGGGTGTCGATTCATTACAATCACATAGTGATGTGAACTAGATTATTGACTCTAGTGCAAGTGGGAGACTGTTGGAAATATTCCCTAGAGGCAATAATAAAATGGTTATTATTGTATTTCCTTGTTCATGATAATTGTCTATTATTCATGCTATAATTGTATTGACTGGAAACCGCAATACATGTGTGAATACATAGACCACAACATGTCCCTAGTGAGCCTCTAGTTGACTAGCTCGTTGATCAACAGATGGTCATGGTTTCCTGACCATGGACATTGGATGTCATTGATAACGGGATCACATCATTAGGAGAATGATGTGATGGACAAGACCCAATCCTAAGCCTAGCACAAGATCGTGTAGTTCATATGCTAAAGCTTTTCTAAATGTCAAGTATCTTTTCCTTAGACCATGAGATTGTGCAACTCCCGGATACCATAGGAATGCTTTGGGTGTACCAAACGTCACAACGTAACTGGGTGGCTATAAAGGTGCGCTACAGGTATCTCCGAAAGTGTCTGTTGGGTTGGCACGAATCGAGACTGGGATTTGTCACTCCGTGTGACGGAGAGGTATCTTTGGGCCCACTCGGTAGGACATCATCATAATGTGCACAATGTGATCAAGGAGTTGATCACGGGATGATGTGTTACAGAACGAGTAAAGAGACTTGCCGGTAACGAGATTGAACAAGGTATCGGCATACCGACGATCGAATCTCGGGCAAGTACTATACCAGTAGACAAAGGGAATTGTATCCGGGATTGATTGAATCCTTGACATCGTGGTTCATCCGATGAGATCATCGTGGAACATGTGGGAGCCAACATGGGTATCCAGATCCCGCTATTGGTTATTGGCCAGAGAGTTGTCTCGGTCATGTCTGCATGGTTCCCGAACCCATAGGGTCTACACACTTAAGGTTCGATGACGCTAGGGTTATAGGGAAGGTATGTACGCGGTTACCGAATGTTGTTCGGAGCCCCGGATGAGATCCCAGACGTCATGAGGAGTTCCAGAATGGCCCGGAGGTGAAGATTGATATATTGGACGAAGGGTTTTGGTGTCCGGAAGTGTTCTGGAGGTACCGGGTGATGACCAGCATGACCGAAAGGTGTTTCGGGAGCCCCGGCAAGTGTTGGGGGGGCTTCATGGGCCAAGGGGAGGGGGCAAACCAGCCCACTAAGGGGCTGTGCGCCCCCCTCACCTATTCCCACGTGACCTGGGGTTTGGGGCGCCCCATCTAGGGTTCCCACCTCCTGGCTTGGGGGCCAAGTCACCCAAAGGGGAGATCCCATCTGCCCTGGCCGCCGCCCCCCTAGGGGAAACCCTAGGGCACCTCCCCCTCTCCCTTACCCCTATATATAGTGGAGGTTTGGGGGCTGCCCAACAGATGAGTCTCTCTCTCCCAAGGCGCAGCCCTACCTCTCTCCCTCCTTGTCTCCTGTAGTGCTTGGCGAAGCCCTGCTGGAGTACCGCGCTCCTCCACCACCACCACGCCGTCGTGCTGCTGCTGGATGGAGTCTTCCCCAACCTCTCCCTCTCTCCTTGCTGGATCAAGGCATGGGAGACGTCACCGGGCTGCACGTGTGTTGAACGCGGAGGCGCCTTTGTTCGACACTTAGATCGGAATCAACCACGATCTGAATCGCTACGAGTACGATTCCTTCATCCGCGTTCTTGTAATGCTACCGCTTAGCGATCTACAAGGGTATGTAGATGCACTCCTGAGGGAGTCCTGGATTAAGGGGTGTTCTGATGGCCGGACTAAGACCTTTGGCCGAACTCCCGAACTATGAAGGTACAAGATTGAAGACTCCGTCCCGTGTCCGGATGGGACTTTCCTTGGCGTGGAAGGCAAGCTTGGCGATACGATATGAAGATCTACTCCCATTGTAACCGACTCTGTGTAACCCTAGCCCTCTCCGGTGTCTATATAAACCGGAGAGTTTTAGTCCGTAGGACGAACAACAATCATACCATAGGCTAGCTTCTAGGGTTTAGCCACTCCGATCTCGTGGTAGATCTACTCTTGTACTACCCATATCATCAATATTAATCAAGCAGGAGTAGGGTTTTACCTCCATCGAGAGGGCCCAAACCTGGGTAAAAACATCGTGTCCCTTGTCTCCTGTTACCATCCACCTTGACACACAGTTCGGGACCCCCTACCCGAGATCCGCCGGTTTTGACACCGACATTGGTGCTTTCATTGAGAGTTCCACTGTGTCGTCGCCTTTAGGCCCGATGGCTTCTTCGCTCGTCAATCGCAATGCGGTCGGGACAAGACTTTTCTCCCCGGACAGATCTTCGTATTCGGCGGCTTCGCACTGCGGGCCAACTCGTTCGGCCATCTGGAGCAGATCGAAAGCTACGCCCCTGGCCATCAGGTCAGGTTTGGAAGCTTGAACTACACAGCCGACATCCGCGGGGACTTGATCTTCGACGGATTCGAGCCACGACCGGGCGTGCCGCACTGTCACGATGGGCATGATTTAGCTCTGTCATCGGACAACGCCCAGAGCGTCGCTCAGGTGTCCGCTCCGACCATTAGCTCGGAGCCCACTATGTCAGTCGGGGACGGACGGTTGGACGCCGCCCCGGAAACTGCAACCTCTACGGCGATAGAGCCGGATACCAGCCTAGTCCCTCGCAAGGCCCGTGACTCCAAGGTGCCGGACTCCGTAAATCCCGCACCTCTTCCGATTAAGCCCGATTGGGCTCCGGTCATGGAGTTCACCGCCGCAGACGTCTTTCAGCACTCGCCTTTCGGCAATATTCTGAATTCATTAAAGTCTCTCTCTTTGACAGGAGAGCCCTGGCCGAACTATGGCCAACACGGTTGGGATGCGGACGACGAAGAAATTCGAAGCCCACCCACCACCCACTTCGTAGCCACTGTCGACGATTTAACCGACATGCTCAACTTTGACTCCGAAGACATCGACGGCATGGACGCCGATGAAGGAGACGATCAAGAACCAGCACCTATAGGGAACTGGAAAGCCACCTCGTCATATGACATATACATGGTGGACACCCCTAAAGCGGGGGATGGCAAGGAGAAAACGGAGGATGACCCCTCCAAGAAGCAGCCGAAGCGCCAACGTCAGCGGTGCCGCTCTAAGTCCCGCCAAAGCAAAAATGGCGATTCCAGCACCAGAGATAACAACACGCCGGACAGTGCCGAAGACAACCCCCTCCAGCAGGATTCAGTGCAGGAGGATGAAGGAGTCGGCCCTCATGAGAGAGCGGACGACAAAGAGGATGAGGACGACAATTACATGCCTCTCTCCGAAGAGGAGGCAAGCATCGACGACGCCGAATTCGTCGTGCCAGAGGATCTCGTCGAACAAGAGCGTTTCAAACGCAGGCTCGTAGCCACGGCAAGCAGCCTCAAGAAGAAACAGCAGCAGCTTAGAGCTGACCAAGACTTGCTAGCTGACAGATGGACCGAAGTCCTGGCGGCCGAAGAATATAAACTAGAACGCCCATCCAAGAGCTACCCAAAGCGCAGGCTGCTACCCCAACTTGAGGAGGAAGCAACTAAACCTACATCACCAGCGTACGATGCGCCCGACCGGCCACCCCGTGGCCGTGATAGAGAGGCCTTCAGGCCCTCAACCCAAGCCGCACCCCGACACCGCTCAAAACATACCAGAGTACGGGGAGACGCAACAGACCTGTGAGACATCTTGGAGAATAAGGCAAGGCAAACAAGATCGATCTACGGATCGCATGGGCGCCCCGCTTCACGTGACGCTAGCCGTCACGCCGGACATAATAAGTACGGCCCGGCCGAATACAACAGACCAAGCTCGTCCGAGCTGCATTGTGATATAGCCCAGTACAGGGGCGCCGCACACCCACTATGCTTCACAGACGAAGTAATGGATCATCAAATCCCCGAGGGCTTTAAACCCGTAAACATCGAATCATACGATGGCACAACAGATCCGATGGATCGAGGATTATCTCCTCCATATCCACATGGCCCGTGGTGATGATCTACACGCCATCAAATACCTCCCGCTCAAGCTTAAAGGACCAGCTCGACATTAGCTTAACAGCCTGCTAGCAGAGTCAATCAGTTGTTGGGAGGACCTGGAATCCGCATTCCTTGACAACTTCCAGGGCACGTATGTGCGACCACCAGACGCTGATGACCTAAGCCACATAATCCAGCAGCCAGAGGAATCGGCCAGACAATTCTGGACACGGTTCCTAACAAAGAAAAACCAAATAGTCGATTGTCTGGACGCCGAGGCCCTTGCAGCCTTCAGGCACAACATCCGAGATGAATGGCTTGCCCGGCACCTAGGACAGGAAAAGCCGAAATCCATGGCAGCCCTCACGACGCTCATGACCCGCTTCTGTGCGGGAGAAGACAGCTGGCTGGCTCGTAGCAATAACATAACCAAGAACCCCGGCAATTCGGATACCAAGGATAACAACGGCAGGTCACGTCGCACCAAGCATAAGCGCCGCATTAATGGTGACAATACTGAAGATACGACAGTTAATGCCGGATTCAAAGGCTCCAAACCCGGTCAGCGGAAGAAGCCATTCAAAAGAAACCCTCCGGGCCCATCCAACTTAGACCGGATACTCGACCGCTCGTGCCAGATACATGGCACCCCCGAAAAACCAGCCAACCACACCAACAGGGATTGTTGGGTGTTCAAGTAGGCAGGCAAGTTAAGTGCCGAAACCAGAAACAAGGGGCTGTGTAGCGACGACGAGGAGGAGCCCCGGCCGCCGAACAACAGAGGACAGAAGGATCCCCCCCGCAAGTGCGGACGGTGAACATGATATAAACAACCCACATCCCCAAAAGGGAGCGGAAGCGTGCTCTCAAGGATGTCTATGCGTTGGAGCCAGTCGCCCCAAAGTTCAACCCGTGGTCCTCCTGCCCGATCACTTTTGATCGAAGGGACCACCCCACTAGCATCCGTCATGGCGGATTTGCTGCATTGGTCCTAGACCCAATTATTGACGGATTTCACCTTACCAGAGTCCTAATGGACGGCGGCAGTAGCCTGAACCTGCTTTACCAGGACACAGTGCGAAAAATGGGCATCGATCCATTAAGGATTAAACCCACGAATACAACCTTCAAAGGTGTCATACCAGGTGTAGAGGCCAGCTGTACAGGCTCGGTTACACTTGAAGTGGTCTTCGGATCCCCGGATAACTTCCGGAGCAAGGAGTTAATCTTCGACATAGTCCCATTCCGCAATGGCTATCACGCCCTGCTGGGACGAACCGCATTTGCGAAGTTCAATGCGGTGCCGCACTATGCATATCTCAAGCTCAAGATGCCAGGACCTCACGGAGTCATCACGGTAAATGGAAACACCGAACGCTCTCTCCGAACGAAGGAGCACACGGCGGCCCTGGCGGCGGAAGTACAGAGTAGCCTCTCCAGGCAATGCTCCAACCCAGGTATCAAACGTCCGGACAACGTCAAGCGAGCCCGAAGTAACCTACAACAAATCCGGCTGGCACGTCCCGAGCAAGCATAGCAGTGCGGCCCCAACCCCAGCCCCTGCCAAACAGCGATACTGGTACCACGTGTACATAACTACGCCTTAGAGATACCATGGGCATAAGGGGAGGGGCACAACAACGGCACGCCCAGAAGACGGCTCAACCGCACTAAGGGGCTCACTATTCCGCCGTTTACTTTTTATACACTTTCAGGACCCAACTATTCGGAAGGCCTGTCCTGCAATACACTCGCCGAACACACGATGCAACAGCCAGGGAGAGAACAAGCCACGTCAAAAGTCCAGGTGGTCTCTATAACGAGTTTAATACCTGTTTTACTTACAATCCCGCAGCTTGCCCCTGGAGGGGAACATGTCAAATACTCCCATCTCTTGCTTACCGCACTTCTTGTATCGTTCTGCTTTCGCAGCAGCCCTTTTTTAATAAACAATATATAGCTCTTACCTATTATTGTACTTATCTATTTTTTATACAAATATGTTCAGTCATGACATTGTGCAACCGTACACTTTGGTGCAGACAATACACCAGGGGCTTACAACACCCCATAACATGGTGTGAGAAGACCGAACACTCTCACGAGTGCGGAACCCCGAACTTATAGCACTATATGCATCGGCTCCGAATCATGTCTTTGGTCAATAGTTGGGTTTGCCCGGCTCCCATGTTTTGGTACCTTACGTTCCGCATTGTTGGCTAAGGTAGCGCTGGGAGAACTACTGCGATTGTGCCCCAGTTGAGCTGGGTTAACACCTCAGTAGAGAAAGCTAAAACTGACTGTCATGATAGTGCGAGAGACCGGTCGCTGTTCACGAGGTTTTTTCGAGTCCTAAAGACTTATGCCGCTTCGAGCGAGGAACCGGACTTATCCGGCCTAGGCGTGGATAGCACCCCGAACTCGGTCTTCCGAATACTAGGGGCTTCGCCGAAATTTAAAATTATAGAATTCTATGGCTAAGTGAGAGTGATAAAGCATTATAAGTCCGACGGCCTGGTTCGTTATGCTGAACACCTCCCTAGATGGACCCAAGAATGGGAACAAGAGCGCTCAGGTTTATCCCGAACACCCCAGCACTCGTGGCATGGGGGTCGAAGCCGACAACTTGCATCTCTTAGATTTGATAAACGACCGCACAGAAGGTAATATTTTAAATCAACAAGCGTTTCTTAATGCAAATGAACAAAGCTTCAGCGTACAGGATAACACATGCGAGTCTACTCAAATATTACATCTTTGGAGCACTCATCCGCTATACGGCGGGCGCCCTTCAGAATGCCATTATAATACATCTCGGGCGTACGATACTCCTTGCCCGGCGGTGGCGCGTCCGTCAACAGCTTCTCCGCATCTAGCTTTCCCCAGTGCACCTTAGCACGGGCAAGGGCCCGACAGGCACCTTCAATACAAACGGAGCGCTTGATGACCACAATCCACGGACACGCGTCCACCAGCCGCCGCACCAGACCAAAGTAGCTCCCAGGCATGACTTCTCTAGGCCATAGCCGAGCTATGAGGCCCTTCATGGCCTGTTCGGCCACCTTGTGGAGCTCGACCAGCTGCTTCAGCTGGTCGCTCAGGGGCATCGGATGTTCGGCCTCAGCGTATTGAGACCAGAACACTTTTTCCGTTGAGCTCCCCTCTTCAGCTCGGTAGTATGCGGCGGCGTCAGACACACTACGAGGCAGATCGGTGAACGCTCCTGGAGAGCTCCGGATTCGGGTAAGTAGCAGATAATTAACTTTTATATTTTTGCTTTGCATAAAGAATGCCTTACCCGCCGCTATCTTCTTCATCGCCTCGATCTCCTGAAGGGCCTTTTGTGCTTCGGCCTTAGCGGTCTTGGCACTCTCAAGAGCCAAGGCAAGCTTGGACTCTCGAGTCTTTGAGTCACGCTCCAAACTCTCGTGTTTTTCCACGAGAGCCTGGAGCTCTTGCCGCACCTCCGCCACCCGTGCCTCCTGCTTCTCTCGCTTGGTGCGCTCCAAGGCCACACTCTTCTCGGCCTTGGAGACCGCCTCTTTCAGGGTCGCCACCTCGTTCGTGGCTCCTGCAACATTAACGTTGGTCCTGTTATTATTTTGCAACCAAGTATTTCTATATACATTTACAGGAGGTACTATGTACCCTCTTTATCCTCGAGCTACTTCTTGGCACGGCTGAGCTTGCTCTCGGACCGCTCGAGGCTTTCCTTCAATGCATTGACCTCCGCAGTCAGTGCGGCAGAGGTCAGCAGCGCAGCCTGTATTCCCATATTGACATATTTCTATTAGACTCCTGCGTACATCTTTTTAGATCCTCAGCTCGGCTTTTCTTTCCGAACACCGAACTGAGCATCAGGGGCTACTGTCTATGCGGTAATATTTATATATATATATATATATATATATATATATATATATATATATATATATGTGTGTGTGTTTTTGAACACATACCTCAAAGCCCGTTAACAGGCTTGAACAGGCTTCCGTCAGCCCGCTCTTGGCAGACTGAACCTTCTGAATCACCGCACTCATAACAGTGCGGTGTTCCTCGTCGATGGAGGCGCCGTTAAGCGCCTCCAGCAAATTGTCCGGCGCCTCCGGATGGATGGAAGTCGCCGGTGTCATAGGCTTGCCCTTCTAATGAAGGCGCGGCCTGTCGGACTCCGGAACCGTTGATGGTTCCGGAGCAGTGTCCGGCCCGGGGCCGAACTTAGATCCCTCCGGGGCTTTACCCCCTTTGGGCCCGGAGTCCGGAAGGTCGCTTTGTGGCGCCTCTGGGACTGCCTCCTCCTGGTTTTGTCCCCCACGGGACTCCACCTCAGCGTCGTCTGTGGGGAGAGGGGAGGAGGCCGTCGGAAGTGAAGCGCTATACACATCCGACGAATTCAGAGAGCTGCTCGACGAATCGCCAAGCTGAGCTCGGGGCGGGCTGCATAATTAGATTCGGTGTTAGAAGCTACCGAATGATAAAGGAATGCAATAAGTCATTCGGGGAGCCGGACACTTACGATTTTGCCAGGGGCTTGACCCTGGATGGCCATCCCCCCCCCCACCGCCGTCTTCGGCGTTGGGGGCATAGTCCGGCAGAAGGGTCTTCCCCTTCTTGGACCCTCCGGCTTCCCCAGTTGGGGCGGCCTTTCTTTTCGTGCCTCCCCCCGTTGGAAGGGGAGAGGCTTCTTCTTCTTCCTCCTCCTCATCTTCGGAGGTGGAGGGAGCGTTGGGGTTGTCGGGCAAATCCGATGCCCCCGGACACCGGGAACTCTTTCGGGTCCTCGTGGCCTTCTCCTTGGCCTTCTTCTCCGGCACCACATGAGGTGCCGGAACTAGCAGCTTTGCTAATTACACGTCTGCTGGGCCTTCGGGCAAAGGAACCGGACAGTCAAACTGTCCGGATGTTCTCTTCCAGTCCTTTCAAAGGAACGGGAGTTTAGATCCCACGTAAAGTCACACTATGAAATTCGGGTATCCCGTAAGGGACTAAATGTAAGCTTACTTCGGAGGCTTGAGTTTGACGCAGAATCCGCGATCCTCGGTGACGGGAGGGGGGGACCTCGGAACTTTTGAAAAGCACCTTCCAGGCATCCTCGTGCTTCATTTCGAAGAGCCGGGATAGAGTCTGGTGCTGGGCCGGGTCGAACTCCCACAAATTGAAGTCCTGTCGTTGACATGGGAGGATCCAGCGGAAGAGCATGACCTGGACCACGTTGACAAGCTTCACCTTCTTGGCCACCAAGTCTCGGACGCAGGTTTGGAGTCCGGTCACCTCTTCCGGATTGCCCCACGACAGGCCCGTCTCTTTCCAAGATGTGAGCCGGGTGGGGAAGCCGGATCGAAATTCGGGGGCCGCTACCCACTTAGGGTCACGCGGCTCGGTGATATAAAACCACCCCGATTGCCACCCTTTGATGGTTTCCACGAAGGCACCCTCGAGCCAGGTGACGTTGGCTATCTTGTCCACCATGGCACCTCCGCATTCCGCTTGTCGGCCTTTCACAACCTTCGGCTTGACGCTGAAGATCTTTAGCCATAGGCCAAAGTGGGGCTGGATTCGGAAGAAGGCCTCACACACGACGATGAACGCCGAGATATTGAGGATGAAGTTCGGGGCCAGATCATGGAAGTCCAGGCCGTAGTAGAACATGAGCCCCCGGACGAACGGGTGAAGAGGAAAACCCAGTCCGCGGAGGAAATGGGGAAGAAAAACAACCCTCTCATGGGGCCTGGGGGTGGGGATGAGTTGCCCCACATCTGGAAGCCGGTGCGCGATGTCGTTAGACAAGTATCTGGCCTTTCTCAGTTTTTTGATTTGCCCCTCCGTAAAGGAGGAGGCCATCCATCTACCACCCGCTACGGACATGGTTGGAGAAGTTTGACGTGGGAAGTGCGGGCTTGGGCGTTGGAGCTCGAGCGCGCAGGGACAGATAAGCAGAGGAGGAAGAAGGCGTGAATGGAAAGGGCGGATTCTTATCCCCTTATATGGGCAGCTAAAATTACGAGCCCCCCATCGGCCTAATAAAACTCGCTTATCTCCCAAGCGCCGCGGCTAATGGCGCGGTTGGGTTACCCACGCCCGTATTGATGAGAATCCCAGAATAAGGGGACACGATCTCTGCTTTGACAAGACCAAGGAAACCGCCTCGCTAAACGCGCTGAGGTAGAACAATAAAATGAATAAAAGCCTAGCCGTGGCAGGATGTCACGCCGCAGAATACGTCAGCAGATCCGATTAACACAAATACTATTCTCTCTATGGTGGAATGTGGAACTTATTGCAGAGCCGGACACTACCCTGGTGTTCAACATCTTCTATGAAATATTCGGAGGAGGAACCCGCCTTGCAATGCCGAAGACAACTGGCGCGCCGGACTCGTCGTCATTGAAGCCTGGTTCAGGGGCTACTGAGGGAGTCCTGGATTAGGGGGTGTCCGGATGGCCGGACTAAGACCTTTGGCCGGACTCCCGAACTATGAAGATACAAGATTGAAGACTCCGTCCCGTGTCCGGATGGGACTTTCCTTGGCGTGGAAGGCAAGCTTGGCGATACAATATGAAGATCTCCTCCCATTGTAACCGACTCTGTGTAACCCTAGCCCTCTCCGGTGTCTATATAAACCGGAGAGTTTTAGTCCGTAGGACGAACAACAATCATACCATAGGCTAGCTTCTAGGGTTTAGCCACTCCGATCTCGTGGTAGATCTACTCTTGTACTACCCATATCATCAATATTAATCAAGCAGGAGTAGGGTTTTACCTCCATCGAGAGGGCCCGAACCTGGGTAAAAACATCGTGTCCCTTGTCTCCTGTTACCATCCGCCTAGACGCACAGTTTGGGACCCCCTACCCGAGATTCGCCGGTTTTGACACCGACAACTCCCCTTTCCCTTGTTGCTAGATTACTCCATAGATTGATCTTGGTGATGCGTAGAAAATTTTGAATTTCTACTACGTTCCCCAACAGAGTGCACACTCAAACACCTCCATATTGCAGTCATCGACAGATGCAATGTTTGCTTGGCTAAGGAGGAATATCTCATGCATGCACTTATTCATTGCACACATGCACATCGCTTCTGGAATGAAGCGTTTGCTTGGTTTGGCATCAGATTACCTCCACTTCACCCGGACTCTTGGTCTCGGGATAACTTATGTGATACTCGGTTCTCTGAGGATGATCGACGAAAAATCATCACCATCATGTGGACGATCTGGCACTCTCGCAACCGAATTAAACATGAAGAAGAAGGTAGGGACCCGACAGCAGCTCTCCGAGCCACTAAGGAAGCCCTAGCCCTACTTGAGATGCCACACAACACACCAATTGTTCTTCATGGACATGGGTGGAGACCACCAGAACAAGGTGTGATCAAGATCACAACTGATGGGGCACTAAATTTTGTAGATGGAATGGGGGGTGCAGGTGGTGTAGCTCGTTCCTCCAATACATTATTGCGGGCCTGGTGCAAACCATTCGTGGGCATCTCTGACCCACTTATTGTTGAAGCTTTGGCAATGCGAGAGGGAGCCCGCTTTGCTGCACTATGAGGGCTATCACATGTGATCATGGAAGTGGACTATCTGGAGTTGGTGACTGAGGGAGTCCTGGATTAGGGGGTGTCCGGATGGCCAGACTAAGACCTTTGGCCGGACTCCCGAACTATGAAGATACAAGATTGAAGACTCCGTCCCGTGTCCGGATGGGACTTTCCTTGGCGTGGAAGGCAAGCTTGGCGATACGATATGAAGATCTCCTCCCATTGTAACCGACTTTGTGTAACCCTAGCCCTCTTCGGTGTCTATATAAACTGGAGAGTTTTAGTCCGTAGGATGAACAACAATCATACCATAGGCTAGCTTCTAGGGTTTAGCCACTCCGATCTCGTGGTAGATCTACTCTTGTACTACCCATATCATCAATATTAATCAAGCAGGAGCAGGGTTTTACCTCCATCGAGAGGGCCTGAACCTGGGTAAAAATATCGTGTCCCTTGTCTCCTATTACCATCCGCCTAGACGCACAGTTCGGGACCCCCTACCCGAGATCCGCCAGTTTTGACACCGACATTGGTGCTTTCATTGAGAGTTCCTATGTGTCGTCGCCTTTAGGCCCGATGGCTTCTTCGCTCGTCAATCGCAATGCGGTCCGGGGCGAGACTTTTCTCTCCGGACAGATCTTCGTATTCGGCGGCTTCGCACTGCAGGCCAACTCGTTCCGCCATCTGGAGCAGATCGAAAGCTACGCCCCTGGTCATCGGGTCAGGTTTGGAAGCTTGAACTACATGGCCGACTTCTGCGGGGACTTGATCTTCGACGGATTCGAGCCACGACCGGGCGCGCCGCACTGTCACGATGGCCATGATTTAGCTCTGTCATCGGACAACACCCAGAGCGTCGCTCAGGTGTCCGCTCCGACCATTAGCTCGGAGCCCACTATGTCAATCGGGGACAGACGGTTGGACGCCACCCCGGAAACTGCAACCTCTACGGCGATAGAGCCGGGTACCAGCCTAGTCCCTCGCAAGGCCCGTGACTCCAAGGTGCCGGACTCCGTAAATCCCGCACCTCTTCCGATTAAGCCCGATTGGGCTCCGGTCATGGAGTTCACCGCCGCGGACGTCTTTCAGCACTCGCCTTTCGGCAATATCCTGAATTCAAAGTCTCTCTCTTTGACAGGAGAGCCCTGGCCGAACTATGGCCAACACGGCTGGGATGCGGACGACGAAGAAATTCGAAGCCCACCCACCACCCACTTCGTAGCCACTGTCGACGATTTAATCGACATGCTCAACTTTGACTCCGAAGACATCGACGGCATGGACGCCAATGAAGGAGACGATCAAGAACCAGCACCTATAGGGAACTGGAAAGCCACCTCGTCATATGACATATAAATGGTGGACACCCCTAAAGCGGGGGATGGCGAGGAGAAAACGGAGGATGACCCGTCCAAGAAGCAGCCGAAGCGCCGACGTCAGCGGCGCCGCTCTAAGTCCCGCCAAAGCAAAAACAGCGATTCCGGCACCGGGGATAACAACACGCCGGACAGTGCTGAAGACAACCCCCTCCAGTAGGATTCAGTGCAGGAGGATGAAGGAGCCGGCCCTCATGAGAGAGCGGCCGGCAAAGAGGATGAGGACGACAATTACATGCCTCCCTCCGAAGACGAGGCAAGCATCGACGACGACGAATTCGTCGTGCCAGAGGATCCCGTCGAATAAGAGCGTTTCAAACGCAGCCTCATAGCCACGGCAAGCAGCCTCAAGAAGAAACAGCAGCAGCTTAGAGCTGACCAAGACTTGCTAGCCGACAGATGGACCAAAGTCCTAGCGGCCGAAGAATATAAACTAGAATGCCCATCCAAGAGCTACCCAAAGCGCAGGATGCTACCCCAACTTGAGGAGGAAGCAACTAAACCTACATCACCAGCGTACGATGCGCCCGACCGGCCACCCAGTGGCCGTGATAGAGAGGCCTTCAGGCCCTCAACCCAAGCCGCACCCCGACACCGCTCAAAACATACCAGAGTACGGGGAGATGCAACAGACCTGCGAGACATCTTGGAGAATAAGGCAAGGCAAACAAAGATCGATCTACGGATCGCATGGGCGCCCCGCTTCACGTGACGCTAGCCATCACGTCGGACATAATAAGTACGGCCCGGCCGAATACAACAGACCAAGCTCGTCCGAGCTGCATCGTGATATAGCCCGGTACAGGGGCGCCGCACACCCACTATGCTTCACAGACGAAGTAATGGATCATCAAATCCCCGAGGGCTTCAAACCCGTAAACATCAAATCATATGATGGCACAACAGATCCTGTGGTATGGATCGAGGATTATCTCCTTCATATCCACATGGCCCGTGGTGATGATCTACACGCCATCAAATACCTCCCGCTCAAGCTTAAAGGACCAGCTCGACATTGGCTTAACAGCCTGCCAGCAGAGTCAATCAGTTGTTGGGAGGACCTAGAATCCGCATTCCTTGACAACTTCTAGGGCACGTATGTGCGACCACCAGACGCCGATGACCTAAGCCACATAATCCAGCAGCCAGAGGAATCGGCCAGACAATTCTGGACACGGTTCCTAACAAAGAAAAACCAAATAGTCGATTGTCCGGACGCCGAGGCCCATGCAGCCTTCAGGCACAACATCCGAGACGAATGGCTTGCCCGGCACCTAGGACAGGAAAAGACGAAATCCATGGCAGCCCTCACGACGCTCATGACGCGGTTGGGTTACCCACGCCCGTATTGATGAGAATCCCGGAATAAGGGGACACGATCTCTGCTTTGACAAGACGTGCCAAGGAAACCGCCTCGCTAAACGCGCTGAGGTAGAACAATAAAATGAATAAAATCCTGGCTATGGCATGATGTCACGCCGCAGAATACGTCAGCAGATCCGATTAACGCAAATACTATTCTCTCTACGGTGGAATGTGGAACTTATTGCAGAGCCGGAC
Source organism: Triticum dicoccoides (assembly GCF_002162155.2). Lineage (NCBI taxonomy): Eukaryota > Viridiplantae > Streptophyta > Magnoliopsida > Poales > Poaceae > Triticum > Triticum dicoccoides. The sequence continues at coordinate 480,408,079 of NC_041389.1, forward strand.
ACTACCCTGGTGTGCAACATCGTCTATGAAATATTCGGAGGAGGAACCCGCCTTGCAATGCCGAAGACAACTTGCATGCTGGACTCGTCGTCATTGAAGCCTGGTTCAGGGGCTACTGAGGGAGTCCTGGATTAGGGGGTGTCCGGATGGCCGGACTAAGACCTTTGGCCGGACTCCCGAACTATGAAGGTACAAGATTGAAGACTCCGTCCCGTGTCCGGATGGGACTTTCCTTGGCGTGGAAGGAAAGCTTGGCGATACGATATGAAGATCTCCTCCCATTGTAACCGACTATGTGTAACCCTAGCCCTCTCCGGTGTCTATATAAACCGGAGAGTTTTAGTCCGTAGTACGAACAACAATCATACCATAGGCTAGCTTCTAGGGTTTAGCCACTCCGATCTCGTGGTAAATCTACTCTTGTACTACCCATATCATCAATATTAATCAAGCAGGAGTAGGGTTTTACCTCCATCGAGAGGGCCCGAACCCGGGTAAAAACATCATGTCCCTTGTCTCCTGTTACCATCCGCCTAGACGCACAGTTCGGGACCCCCTACCCGAGATCCGCCGGTTTTGACACCGACAGTGACACTCTGGAACACTCGCCACAATTCTTGATCGATTGTGGCACCTATCTTAGAATAAATAGGAGAGCTAGTCTTTAATTTTCCTGTATTTGTGATTCAGCATGTAAACCGGTCAGCAAACTTACCGTTACACCTTTGTGCTAAGCATGCTTGCACTCTGAATGTGACCGAAAGTTGGCTCGACAAAACCCCGAGCTTCCTGGTATCAAGCCTTCTGGCTGATTTTTCAAGGAGCTCTTTTGTTGAATAAAAGCTCTCTGATTTGATCAGAAAAAAAGAGAGTCGTCAATCTAGGCCATGGAGACCCGGCCATGTGTTTGTATCTTTGCGGCTGAATCCAATTGCCAAGTGCCAACTATATAAACTCATATCCGTCCGACCCGGTCCTCTATCATCTGGCCGCCTTGCCGCATCTGCATTCTACAGGCCGTCGCCGCACGTCACGCCCGCTGTCCTTGTCCACAACGACAAACCATATATCGACGGGGCCGAATTTCGTGTTTTGACCCTTTTTGGAAAGGATTTCAGGATGTGACCCCTGTTTGAAATTTTTTCGTGATTTGACACTTTTGCTACCGCCAGGGCCTACGGCGGTAGAGTTAGATAGCCTACCGCCACGAACCATGGCGGTAGGGGTGCGACGGAGGGGGACGGCGGCCGTTTGACTGCGCTGACGTGGATAAGTACCTACCGCCAGGAGGCCTGGCGGTAGGCTGTCCAAACCTACCGCCAGAGCACCTGGCGGTAGGTTCCTGTCTCAGTGTAACGATTCTGTAACGAAGAATTGAGTTGCCCTGGCGGTAGGCTGTCTGACCCTACCACCAGGGGCCTTGGCGGTAGGGTCTTGTTTTTTCAGTGTAACGATTCTGTAACGAAGAATTGAGTTGCCCTGGCGGTAGGCTGTCTGACCCTACTGCCAGGGGCCTTGGCGGTAGGGTCCTGTGTTTTATGAATTTAAGTTCATTTGCTTGCTTCTTTTCAAATTCAATATGACAATAATATTATAGCAATTTTCACAAATATGACAACAATATCACAGATCTCAAACAATTAAACTTGGGCATCACATACACATTAACAAATTTGAAGTGCATAGAACATTTCAAACGAACTTCAACTAATTAGTAAACGGAGTTCCACATAGTTTCACAAATAGCAAACACATAGATCCACAAATAGCAAACACATAGTTCCACGTAGCTTCATAACCATCCGAATAGTTCAATCAAACGAAGTTCAACGAAACTAAAAGAGCCAACTATCAAAGAGCATAATCAGTTGCTCCTTCCCCTCTTGGAGGTACGGTCCTCGTTACTCTTTGAACGATTCTCTTCAGTCTTCTTCTTGGGCCGTCGAGGAACCGGTCTCTGGAAAGGGTCCGGACTCAGTAAATCCTTCTTCTTCGGCAGCTGAGATGCTTGAGACGTTTGAGTTGCTGGAGGTCCATAATCTTCATCGTACTCCTCCTCCCCGTTGCTCTCATCCTTCTCCTCCCCTTCTTCATATATGGCCTCCTCCTCCTCCTCCTCCTCATCCTCCTCCTCCCCAACCAACCTAGACGATGAGGGAGCATGGCTCGATGAGCCGATGATACCCTGTGTGGCTACAGGCTGATGAGCTTCAAATGACCCAGCTCCAGCACACCCAAGCAGCCCTACCAGCTTGCGACAACGCTGCACGAACTTCTGCACTCACAATGAAGCAAGGTCATAATAAGTTCAGATCGACTGACTGCAAGTGAACAAGATGCATCTGTTCTGAGGAGACTGAAATTGTACCTTCATCGTCCCCCTGACTCTGGTCTCAGATTGTACGCTCCCGGGAAGATGACCTAGTGCATCTGAGGCTTCAAAGATGCATCTGTTCAGCTCACCGGACTGCAACGGCATAAGTCAGTCATGTTGACGAATAAAATATTTTAAATACGACTGTTGGTTCAAACGTACCACTCTGTTGATGAGGGGTGCAAACTCCCTAAATCCACTGTGCATGTCTCTGATGCCGGTCTGGTATTCCTGTTCATCGGGGTCAGCCCACTCCAGCTCCGCGATGTCTTCCGTCGTCCATCGAGGCCTGAGACGAAGACGGTGCTTCTGGCCATCATCGTACCACCTCATGTGTCGGCCCAGGTAATCATCCCAGTTAGTCACTCTCCTCTCCACGTCTTTACGCCACCTCCATCGGTTCCACTCTGTCACATGAGTCTTACGCTTCTCTCCCCAGTCTGTGATCGACTGATTCTTCTGTCGGCTCATCCTGCAAGGCATAAGCAACAAGAATCATCATAAGCGCAATGAGATCATCATAAGCAACAAGAAACATGATAATCTCATGGAGAACAAAGAGCTCACAGGTGCAGCGCGTGGCCGCCGGTATCGGTGGGCTGGCCCGGTGGGGTGTGCTGATAAATCCCAAACTGTGTGGCCACGCGTTGTGGCAAATGCCACTCGACGGCATACACACAGATCATGGGCACGATGCACCGCCAGATACCACGGTCCGCATCGCACATCACGTTCAGATCAAAGGCCCACTCTCGTTCTTGTCGATATGGGCACCAGATTACCTATTACATATACCTTGGTAAGTTCGCACTCTCGGTCATTAGCGGAATCAAAGAGAAAGGTGTTGTGCGAGTTCATATACCTGCGTATGCGTCAAAGCGTCCAACTCGTTGGTGTAGGTCTTGTACGAAGTCTTGTTTAGGCCCGTGTAGAGTTTGACAACGTCCCACTTGTAAGCTACGGTGGTGTTTCGAGTCTCGTCGCCTTCTTCGCCATAGTCTTCCCATGGGCGTCTTGGAAACTTCTCCGGACGCCCCACTGGCAGCCGCTCCCACATCCAAATGGAGAAGGCCCAGACAAAGCCACCCATATTGGACTTGTCTCCCGTCCTCTGTGTTGCGTCGTCAAGCTGCAAAACATCAAATGAGGATCAGATATAAGAAAATGTCATGGACACACTTTCGTAGGTAGGTACGCAATTAGACACTCTCTTACCGAACGGTATAGGTAGGCGAGAGATGCCGTCCCCCAACTGTACCCTGCATCCCAGTCCGCTAGGAAGAAAAGATATGCCTAGTTGGCAGAGTTCCCGGAGCTGTCTGGAAACACGACCTCCGAGAGAATATACCACAGATAGGCCCTCGCGTACAACTCCACGGTCGCCTCATCTGCGCCTTGGGGGCATGTCCTCCGGTGCTCCGAGAGCCAGGGCAACGGCACACCGGATGTACGGTTACTCTTCGCACCGGGGCAGTCGCCGATGAGGGTGGTGACCCTCTCCTGCCAGTTGGCCCTCTCCACTCGACCGGTGAGTTCATGACCCTCGATCGGCATTGCAGTAATCATCCCCCAGTCCTCTAGGGTCACCATCATCTCCCCGCATGGCAGATGGAAAGAATGGGTCTCCGGTCTCCAACGGTCAATCAGAGCTGTGAGAGCCGCGTGGACAAGCGTCGGCGGCTGACGCTTGAACTGCAGCACGAAACCCAACAGACGGGCTCTCTTGAAGAACGGCGCGTAGCGCTCGTCGTAGTCCATATGCCCATGAACCCCGTGACCCCTCATGCGCAGTGGCTGGAGCGTCTGTTAAAAAGTGAACGCCAAAAAGTTAGGAAATCATTTTCATCAATCCGAGAACTTTAATCAATTTTTTTTTCATATCACTTACCTCTCCGTTCTCTATGAAATGGGCACGATGACCCTTGTCGAATGCCCAGTCCAGCATGCAGTACCGTGGGCCGATGTTGTCCGCAAGAGGTGGCCGCCTTAATAGAGTTTCATAAACAAAAGCACCATAAGCATAAGCATACATAAACAAACAATGAACTCAAATCATATCAAGATCAAATTTTAAGCATATTCCTCCAACAACATCTACTACACATGATGGATCAAATCATATCAACATGCATCATATAAAAAAAAACCTCCAACATACATTATAGCTTCATATTTTTAAACAAAATTTTCCAAACAATATCTTCATATCATCATATCAACATGCATCATCAAACTAGGGTTCATCTTCACACTAGAGCATATCATCATATCAACATGCATCATCAAACTAGGGTTCATCCCTTTATCAACAATACATCATAATTTTCTTAACAAAAAAATTATGAACTAGGGTTCATCTTCACACTAACATATGAACTATTGATTAGAGTACATATCCAATACCACTACTTACTAAAGAACTAAGAACTACAACTACAATCAACCTTAGGTGAAAAAAATCAATCTAAGTTCAAAAACATGAGGGATTTCAAGCAAATAATGCGTCGAATCGGTAGCAAGTTTGCAAAAACTAATTGGAGGGATCGGAGGAGCTTACGGTTCTCTCCTCGGGGCCATCTCGATCCGCCAAAATGGTGAAGAATCGGTGAAGATCCAAGGGGGGAGTGGAGGAGATGAGAGAGGGAGAGAGGGGCGACTTGGGGGAGAAAGAAAGGAGAAACTACCGACTTGGGGGAGGGGAGGGGTGGGGAGAAGGGAAGGGGCGCGGTCTCGGGCGAAATAACTGCCCCGCACCCTACCGCCAGGGCCCCTGGCGGTAAGGTTAGACAGCCTACCGCCAGGGCCCATGACGGTAGGGTGCGACGGAGGGGGACGGCGCCGTCTCCGCGTGCTGACGTGGATAAGTTTCCTACCGCCATGGGACCTGGCTGTAGGCTATCTAACCCTACCGCCAGATGCCCTGGCGGTAGGCAAAAGGGTCAAATCTCGAAAAAATGTCAAACCGGGACCAGATCCTGAAATACTTTCTAAAAAGGGTCAAAACACGAAATTCGGCCTATCGACAGCGGAAAGGAAAGAGAGAACGCTCGCCGCCGGTTCGGCCCCCGACCGATCGCATGTTTTTTTACCATTTGTATACACTCCTATACTATAGTGCGTGTGATGGTGAGATTAGCCTAGAGAATCTTCAGGGTGGAATCGCAAACCGCCCGCATCCGTCTGGACCGTGTTGTGCAGATCGTGAAAGCCATCCAATGCGGGAGTGTATCGGTCCACGGGGCAGTCCAGACGCGTTTTCTCCCGCAAAGTGGGGTAGACTTGCGGGAGTCCGGACACCCAAAACATAGGACTCCAACACCCCCGACCCACCTAATCCCTCTTCCGGGTCCCATTTTCTTCCACTCCTCCCCTTCTTCCCCTGTTTTGCATCAGCACCCCTTCACCTCCGCCGCCGCTGTACGTCTCCGGCCGGCATAGAAGCATTGTCGGACGTCTGCAACCAGCAACAATGTGCCCGCTCGATGGAGCTATCCACCCTGGAGCCGTTTGTACCAGGTACACTCGACCTCCTGTCGACGACCTTCATGGCGGACACCAGGCACGGCAGATGTTCGGTCAAATGCCTTTGAGCTTATTTTCAAATGTTGTGTCGTTTTTTAGAGTCCGGAGGATGGTGAGCCACTCGACCATGGAGGATGAGTTGTTGTGCGATGCATGGCTGGCCGTATCCGCGGATTTTGTAGGCGTGAACAAAAGGGAGGCCTTCTGGCGGCAAGTGCACGAAACGTTCCACGCACGAAAGTGCATTGTGTCCTACAATATGTACATCATTCAACCACGCAATGTGAGGTCGTTCTCGTATCGTTGTATGCTATCTAGACCAACGTCACCAAGTTTTGTAACGTAGCTGGAGGCAAGGTGGCCATTGCACATGACAGAGGACGAGCTCGTAAGTTTTACTTTCTCTTGCTCAATTGTTGATTGATTCATTCACTCAATGTTGCTCTACACATTATATGTAGCTCGCACGCGTTGCCGCAGTGTATCACATGACAGAGGGACGGCTATTTACGTGCACACACTGTTAGATGAAGTTAAAGGAAAAGTATGTGTGGAACGATACGATGTTTTCGTGAAAACTTATGGGACATCCGAATGTAGTCGAAGGAGTACGATGTGGGCAGAACGCAGGCAAGTTGGGTCCAATAGCACGAGAGCATATGTCCTTTATCGCCATCCATCTCCCGGTGGCAACATAACAGTGGGTTCCGTTCCATTTCTAGCCGACGATGTAGACAGAGAGATACTAGAATAAGCAGAGAGGAGAGCAACGATTTGGTCGTTCGGCCGAGACACCACCGAGTCAAGAGCCGGAATCAGGCCGGACAGATGGCTGGCCTGCACCTCATTTCGTCCCTATCGATCCATCTTCTCCGGCCGTCACATCACAACGCCGCCGCCGCCGCACTACAATTTTCCGATAATTTAAGAGCGGGAGTTTAATGATGGTGGCATCGACCTCCGGACACTCTGGATGCACGAAGCAGACCGGCGCCTGCTGTAGCAGAATGCCATCAACCGCAAGTCGCCCTATGTATATATGTGTGTGCGCCTTGCTCTCTTCGTAGCTCGAGCACAGTTCCTTCTATATTTTCCTGCACCTACATATAGCTTGGAGCTTAGATTTCTCAAAGAGAACGATGGTGACTTCCGAGAACAGTGCAATCTGTGTTGCACTGTTATGCATGTGCTTTCTTATCACCCATGCGTGCGACACTGGTATGTGTTCTATGTCCTGCATTCCCTAACGGAGTTTTCCCTCCAAAAGATAGCTCAATTTTGCTGTTTACTGTGAACATGCAACTCTGGCACGAGTTTTACACCGTTTTTCCAAAAAGGAGGAATCTTCGGTTCTCCATGGTTTCCAACCTTTCTAGACGCTCAATTTGGCTCATAAGCTGCTGTGTCGTTTCAATTGCTCTCTTTTTTTTCTGAAAAAAGAGGGAAACCCACAGCCTCTTCATCGGTCGATGCACAGAGTCAACGACCACACGTGTGGCAGTTTTGCAACTCGCTCACACGCGTGGATCATCGTCCAATCGAGTTTGCACGAATTTTGACACATTGAGGTAGAATTTGCATGCCACGTAAGATGGAGCTGGTGTGTGGGCGTTAGAGAGTTCGCTCACACGCCCCGTAGCATGCGGTTTGCCAGCTGCGGTGCGGATGAACTAGTTTCTGCCCACACAGCCAACATCTAGTCCAGCGCGTGTGGGTGAACTGTTTTTTGCCCACACGACACTCATACGTTGTTGGATGGCAACTGCAGTTACACGTACGTAGCAACTAGGTAAACACACATGACAATTACGATTCGTTGCTAGACGGCAACTGCAGTTTCGTGTACGTGGCAACCGGATAAACACACATGACAACTGTGATTAACCATACATGGCAACTATGGTTGGACCACATGCGGCAACTAGGTAAACACACATGGCAAATGTGGCAAGTAGTTAATCACACACGGCAACTATGATTTGATTACACGCGGCAACTACCTTAAATTAGACATGACAACTATAGTTAACCAAAACAGATAGAGTTACCATGCTTTTACAACTACATTTGTCATCCCGGATAACTACATCTGACATCCCAGATGGCAACTAAATCGTCATCTCGCGGGTACCTAATGTAGCTGTGCCAGGACATGTGGGCATTTTTGCTTCGTGGCACACGTGTAGAGTAGAGCTGAGTAGTACTTGTTGGGCGTGTGGCACGAAGTAGTTGCGTTCACATGTGTGGGCAATTCTAATATTCGCCCACACACAGCCGTGTGGGCTACCTCCTGCTCACACCATACATGATGTGTGGTGGAATGGCTAGTATGCCACACGTGTGGGCGTTATCGGCGTCCTTGTTTTATTATGGTCCTTGTATCGGTTTGGCGTTTGGATAAAAGGACAACTGTTTCATGATTGTCTATCCTAAAAAAAACTGTATAGGTCCTGTCCAGGAGATATTTTCAGTTTCTTATCGGTTGGTCCACTTCACTGTCAAGTCACTATGCAATCTTTCATAAAAAAAATGCAATTCAGATTGGATATATAAATTTTGTAGAATTCTGCAAAACCAATCAAGGAGAAAAGACCTTGGCTCTGCATCGACTAACGCATGCGGCCTTCTCTTATTGGAAAGTTTTAAGATCTAAATGTGTTATATACGGGTACAAAACGCTAAAAGTCTAAAACAATTAGACATCAGTAAGTTACATGGTATCTCATGCCTTTTCTATTATTGAATCGCCATTCAAATTGGTTCAATATAGTGCAAGCTGCCGTCTTCAGTTGGTTGTCTGTGGACGTCCGAGCCTCTGCACGCCATATATAGGATTACACACAGATCCATCTGGTACCATTGAAAATAACCTGCAGTTTTTCCTACAACTTTTGTTTTGTTAAAAACACAACAATTTCATATCGCCCAAGGTAAAGCGCATACCCCCACATGGATTTGAGCCTTTAGCCTATGATGAACTGCCACCAATCAGTTCCTGAACATATTTGTACCACGCATGTACGCTATAGAAGGGTGAGACATGGGCAATCTCAAACAGATATAAAATTATTCCATCGATGTAAAAAAACATTCCATACAACCTTTGACATCTTCGTTTTTACTATTGCTAGTATAATTTGACAAAGTTTCGCGTTGACATATGATTTATCTATATTTTCCAACTAAAAGCAAATGGCGTGAGCTTTGGATACAGCGGGAGAACTGGCCCAAAGCATTGGGGGAGCTTAAGTCCTAATTTCACAGTTTGCTCAAAAGGAATCTACCAGTCTCCAATTAACATCGTGACAGATTGTGTGGTACCCGACCTACGAATGGAGCCCCTAAAGAGATATTATACTTCTACAAATGCTACAATGGTTGACAACGTCTTCAACATTGCGGTTTGCCCTGACCCTCTCAACCAAATGGTTCTTTATGTCACCGAACATAAAATGTATAAATACTAGCACAACAATACCTGACTTCACTTATCTATATTTTGTCTGCTTTCCAATAAGTTGTTTGGTTTGCTTGTTTTTTTTCTTTGTTCGGCTTTTTAGCTTTGTTTTCCTTTGTTGTTTTGGTTGTAAAAATGACTTCATTGACCTCCACCATCTCAACATCTTGTAATAAAAAACACGCATTATAAACCCCCACCCTCATCCTATTGTGATCTTTTCTATAATGTACGAATGACTACCATAACAAGTTCATGAAAATATGTGTTCTATTACATAAATGTAATCTCCTAGTTTGAAATAATGCAAATTATGAGATCATTGGGCCAACTGATTGATGTAGCTGCGATATAATGACACTGTTGGGACTGTCATGGTGGATGGAAAAGCGTATAAATTGAAGCAATTGCATTGGCACTCTCCCTCAGAGCATACCATCAACGGCAAGAGGTTCACATGTGCACTTTTGAGAACTGAAAAACATTCAGTTTTTTCGTTGTACTAACCGTGCACATCGCTCTCTTATCCTGATAGATTTGCGGTGGAGCTCCACATGGTGCACTACACTGATGATGGCAACATAAGTGTTGTCTCAATACTTTATCGGCACGGAAAACAAGATCCTTTCCTTCGTCAGGTAATCACCCTTATAGGAAAAGGGTATTGTACCGCTAATATCACTATGGCATTGTAGAACACTGCATATTGAGATTCCCCATCATGATCAACTTGAGGATATGATTCAAATAATTAACATGAGTGGGACCTTTAGATCTAGTTCAATAGGCGGTGGTGTTTTCCCTTGGTGCATCAGGATAGTGTTTTCATGCTTTATGTGTTTATTTTGACCACAAGAAGTAAGGATCCAAACTATTACCAACCGGCGTAAGTATAACACTAGATTAATGGAATGACTACGAACCCTTGGTTAATTGAGTAGTTTATATACATTCAATACAAGGGTATGTGTTATGTGGATAGCCAAAAGACACTCACATGTTCAGGAACTAAATAACATGATTACAACTTGTAATTTGATCTGTTAGCAATATGTGTTGTACTTGAACTGGTTGAACCAAATGACTAGGACACTCCAGTAGTTTGCGCGTGTTTGGTCTACATGCATTTCAATATTTGCTTTGTGTTGCACTCACAGATAAAGGATAAGTTAGTTGAATTGTCTGCGGAGGGTTGCAAAGCTGAGAAAGGTGATCCTCTCCCCGTTGGGGTGGTGAATATGAAGGAACTAATGCAGGGTGCAGATAGGTATTTCAGATATATTGGATCTCTCACAGCACCCCCATGCACGGAGAATGTAATCTGGAACATTCTTGGCGAGGTACTCCATCTACTCAAATGTGAAAAATAGTGTGGAAATTTTAATTTCACATGATGTTTATGCAGGAAGAGTTACTTATACATATACTCTGAGATATCTCGCAGATAAGAGAAATGACAAAGGAGCAGGTTGTTGCTTTGATGGCTCCTTTGGAGAAGAGTTACAGGCAGAACAGTAGGCCGATACAATCACTGAATGGTCGCACTGTGCAACTTGATGATATGTCACACAATCAAAATACTCGTTAGCCTACTGATGTTCGGTGGACTATTTTGTTTGATGCCAATCCTGAACGCCGAAGAAAGTGTAAGTTCACATGATAGGTTGCAATAAAATGTAGCCAGAAATGTTGTGCTAAACCATGGTCCAGACGGATATATGCTTGGTGTCTGCATGTGAGGTCTCCATGTCCTCTGTTGTATTTAAACCGTAGCTATGATCGCTGTCGTTTGGCCCCGACCCAACGCGTCATCGATTGTACTGCGCATACAATTCCTACAGAGGATCTCAACACCCACATGCAATCCATTTTGTGATGTCGATTTGTAAACCGCGTGAAAAAATAGCCGCTGAAATGGTAGTTGAATTGATAATTAGTACAAGATAATATTAAAATACACAAGCGAGAATATAGACGATCTCTATGCATAGATAGTCTGTTGAAAATATTGGTCGTGTATATGAGAAAATCTTTGAGTGCAGCTAATCTGCACCCGGGCTCATCTGCACCCATGCTTAGAAAAAAATTCAAAAACAAATACTAGAAAAATTCAAAAAATACCAAATTTTTTTGTGGTGGTAGATAATTTGACGCGTGAGGTGCGCCCCAAAATTCATCTCATTTGAGCATCTGAGCAGCTCTCGGCAAAAAAGACAAAATCAGGGTCTGTAAAAATGTTCACTGTTCACGCACTGTTTTGACCCGATTTGTCTTTTTTGCCGAGAGCTTCTCAGATGTCCAAATAAGTTGAATTTTGGGGCGCACCTTACGCGTCAAATTATCTACCACCACAAAAAAATTTGGAATTTTTTGAATTTTTCTAGTATTTTTTTTTGAATTTTTTGCTGAGATGGAGCAGATGAGCCCGGGCACCGTTTTGAGTTTTCGAAAATCTTTTGACTATTATCTATATGAACACATAGACGACCAGCCAGTCTGCCTCATCTTCAGTGGACTTAGGGCCATAGGGGCACGGTGGATCCCGGCCTTTGCAGGTGGGAGGGCTTTGTTTTTAGATGTGTCTTCGAGATTTGTTAGAGTTTGTGTCCTGATCAGAAAGGCGAGACGGCGACGTCTCCCTGAAGATGGATAAGGTTCTCCCCGCCCAATCCCTATTCTGGTGGTGCGTCTAGTATTGTTTGTGGGCGTGTGGAGGTGTGTCTCCGACGGATCTATCTTTGATGGATTTGCTCGGATCTCTTCGCCATTCGTCTACATTCGTGTGTCCTCAGGTTGGATTCTTTCGATCTACGCTATCTTTACCGGTGGCGGTTGCTGTTCTGGTGCACTGGTCCTATGGGACCTTAGCACGACGACTTTTCGACTGACTACTACAATAGATTTTTTTTCGGCTCCGGTGAAGAAGGGGCGATGACGGCGGTGCGCCTTCGGCTCGCTTCAATACTTGTAGTCGTCGCTAGATGGTCCCCGAATCTGGATGTAAAGCTGTACGCCCATGATTGAAGATGAATAGATCGGTTTCCTGCAAC
>NC_041389.1:480420953-480447599 GCF_002162155.2 Triticum dicoccoides
CGACCCTCTTGCTACTTGCAAAATGAAACGGAACGTCTACAAATTTGGCTCGGGCGGTCATTTTAGTCCGGCTCGAGAATTTTGCAAGCACCCCCCTACCCATCTTCAAGCTATGCATCACCCTGGTGATGCTTAAAGAGTAACAAAGACGGCGTAGAGCACGTGCAACAGTACCTTGCTCTCAACCTCAACTCGTCAAGTGCTGCCCCAAAAGTGGCGGCCACATGTTACCGGCACGTGAAAGGCCTCACACCCCACCATCTGCGTCGATCGATCGGCCAAGACCTTGGACGCTTTTACGCTCAGCAGTGAGCGAATATGTGATGGGTACTTGAACCCAAAAGGCTCTTGGACTTGGAGGTGAGAGGCTTCCAAAAACCTGCCCACATGGACAGCAACAGCGCGATGCCGATGCAGCAACGTACGTACGTGGCCGGTTTCGGTTTAGTTGGTTGATTGATGATTGACGCAGCACGCAAAGTTTCCATCGATCACGAGGCCCCGGGCGCAGCGGCACCGTGCGTTACTGCAGCAGAGCCGTCGTGGAGACCCGGCCCTGTGCTTGCTTGTAGTATCTCGGCGGCTGAAGCCAGGCGCCAAACTGCCAACGACTCCCATGCAGCATGCATCCATCCGTCCGTCCGTCCGTCAGACCCGTTCCTCGGCTCGTCTGGCCGCTTTGCCGCATGCATACGCGGGCCGTCGCCGTCACGCGCGCTGTCCTTGTCCGCCGGGACAAACGGTCGACGGCAAACGGAAATGAGATAAGCTCGCCGTTGGTCCGGTCCCCGGCCGATCGATGTGGACACGCCGTTAATTAGACGAATCGCATCCAAGCTTTCACCGTTGTGTTTGTGTACAGCAGTGCTACTACTACTACCATACTGCGTGTGATGGTGGGGTTAGCTTACCAGTTACCACCCAACCAACGAGATCCAACGCAAGTACGATGTGGGCAGAGTGTGTAAGCTTGTTGCGCCAATAGCACAAGAGCAGATGGCCTTTAGCCCTTTATCACCATCTATCTGGCAACGACGGGGTGCTACCTTTCGCTTTTAACTTTCACAATTGGTAAAGAGAAGGTGAACATAAGAGGAGAAGAGAGCAACAATTTGGACGTTTGCCCCAACGGCACCGTTCGGCCGAGCCACCGGGTCAACATCACCGCCGAACGCATCGTCAGGCCAGACAGATGGCTGGCCTGCGGCTCAAGTCGTCCCTATCGATCTATCTTCTCCGGCGGTGACATCACACCGCCGCCGCCACGGGTGGATTTTTCCGACGCGTTGAAGTTTTGAACAGAGGAAACTGGTAACGGCCGGGCGAGTCGAGCTTAATGATGGCATCCACCTCCAACCACTTTGGATGGCCATGCCGCGCATGCTGTAGTTCGTACAAGCATCTTAATTGCAGAGGATTCGATCCAGCATGTTTGTAGATGAACAGATTGATGAATTCACGATGATGCAGTACTGTATTGAATGTTTTCACTTGTATTGTACTAGGAGTAAGTACGAAGAAGGAAGAAGAAATCAACAACGGAGGAGATTTATCTATAGTTCTATACACCGAATGCTGCCGCCGTCTCCGATCGACGGAACGGCTTGGAACCTGCTGGCAATTCACCGCCAATGGATGGATGTGAGCCGGGCCGTCGGCGTCAGAACTCAGAAGAGGTTGAGGACCTCGCGGATGGCGGCGTTGCAGAGCGGGCAGCGGCCGCGGCCGGCGCGGACCTCGCGGGCGCAGGCGCGGCAGAAGGTGTGGCCGCAGGGGACGAAGGCCGCGCCCTTGCGCCGCGCCATGCACACGCAGCACCGCCCGCCCACGCCCCTCCCACTCCCCTCCTCCCCCTCCGCCGCCGCGTCCTGGTTCACGCGCGTCCACGCCCCGGCGCGCGCCGCCGCCGTCGTCCACTGCCGCTCCGCCTGCTCCAGCAGCGCCATCAGCGACACCCGCCTCTCCTCCCCCTGCCCGGGCGACGCCGCCCCCGGCACCGCTCCCGCCACGGCCGCCGTCGGTGCGGGCTCCGCGGCGCGCGTGGAGGAGGGGGGAGCCGGGGGAGCGGCGTCGTCTTCGGGGCCGCGGATGACGTCGAGGAGCGTGCGGCGCCTGGCGGGCCGGGCGCCGTCGCCCTCGCCCTGAACGTCGTCGTCGCGGAGCTTGAGGAGGTCCCGGAGGTTGGAGGACGCGGCGAGCTGCTCCGCCAGCGTGACGCCGCCGCGCCGGGACGGCACCACCCTCGGCGCCCCCTCCATCAGCCCTCCCTTCGCGCGCGCTCTCTCTCGGGAGGACGAGAGCGCCCTACGCCACGCTAGCTCACGCTACGCGTATGTGGACTGACTCACTCGGGCACACACACGCACCATACCGTAACAAGAGCACGAGTCGCCTAAATACTCTCCTCGTATTAGACTAGTCCAGTACTGGTACTAGTACTGTACTGTACCCAGGTAGACTCTTCTGGTTGGATTGGAGTTGGACCCGGCCCGGGCTGGCGAATAGTTTTTGTGCCGGCCATTGTCCGGTCTAGTTGGAGCGAGCGCGCTTCTCTGCATCCAAATGGCCAACTTGCGCGCGCGCGGTCGGGCGGCGACGGCGGACGGTTTCGGCGCCGGGTCCGGGCTCTCGCGAGCGGCGACTGACGGGCTGACTTTCGCCGCCGTTCTGCTGGCCGTAGGGTCGGCAGGTTTCTGACGAGCGGTTCAATTTAGTCGCCGGATTGTATGGTTGGCGCGGCGCGGCGACCGAGCTCGGGGCGGTGGTTTGCCGTTTGCCGGACGGACGAGGCAGCAGCATTTGTCAAACGTTGCAGCTGCTCTCGGAACGAACGGACCTCGGGACATCATGTCACGTGGATTCTGAAAGTGCGACCGCGATCTAGGACCTTTGCTCGGCTTTCCCACGTGCCGCGGCGTAGATCGCAAGCTCGTCGATCGCAGTCACCTGCCTCGCGCTTGCCGTCAGATTTGCGGCCGGTCGCGGGGAGAGATCTGCCTGCCGCGTTTTACCGTGGGTTTTACGGGTCTGTGTTTGGCGGTAAGAGCATGTCTAGCACACCGTGGTTAAACCCTTATAATTTTCGCGTTTCATAGTTTTGGTTGAAATCGAACCAACATGTGGTTGAGATGGTTAGGTGGACAGTGGTATCCCCAACCCATCAGGGTTTAAATCCTGGTGCTCGCATTATTTCTGAATTTATTTCAGGATTTTCGGCGATGCGCTTTCAGTGGGAGAAGACGTTCCCGTCGACGACGAGGCGCCTACGGTGGCTTCATAAATCTCAAGATAATATGCCGGCTCAGTCTCTCGGAGGTGCTCATAGGCAGTAGTGGCGCCAGGAATACGGCAAGCCCCAGGCCGCCCCAGGCCACCTTTGTCTACTGTAGCTACAGTAGAGAACTGTAGATGTACTGTCTCAAAACTTAACAAAGGAATTGGTCTTCACGCCCCAGGCAGCAGCCCAGGCTGCCTGGGGCCTGTCTCCGCTGCTGCTCATAGGGGTAGGGTGTGCGTGTGTGCGTTCATAGGGGTGAGTGTATGCGCGTGTATATGAGCGTTTGTGTCTGTACTAATGCTATAAAAAATAATTTTGGCTGAAAAAAGTGTCTAGAACAGAAACTGTAAAAGTGATTCAACCTGTAAATTTTTTAAGGCCCATCAAAAATGCACACTCGAAACCCTTATGTTTCGAGGTTGGAAGGTCAAACCTAGGGGGCCCCGTATACCCGTCAAACCTCGTCGGAGAAAACATGCCGCCGCAAAGTTTGCCGGAATCCGCCCTAAACTCGTCGGAATTCATCACCGCACACCGAAAAAGGCTGCTAGACGCCGCAATCGATCGCCGCTGGTTCGAATTAGACGAGCTCGACATCGTCGTGGCCTCCCATGACCTCAGCCTGGCCGCCGGAATCCTGCCGGCGCGGCAGGCAAAGGGGCACGGCTAGGCCGACGCGGCTGGCAATAGAGCAAGGCGCGGACGGCAGAGGCGACGGGGCGTGGCCGGTGAGGCTAGGCGCGGCCGGCGTGGTGATGGGGCGCGGCCGGCAGGGACAGGGTGTGGCCAGCTGAGGGAAGGGGCGGCAGCGGCCGGACTGGAGGAAGGAGCTCTATCCACTTTTACAGTTTGTTTTACAGTATCTGTTCGGCCGTAGCTAAAATGAACCCTTAATATGCATTTTTTCTAACCCATATCCTAGTTTTACAGTTTGTGATTTTAAGGGGTTGATAGGGCGTGTTCGTTTTGAACCCCTATTTATTCATCCGCGCAGCCATAATCCTGATTTTCTTTCTCGTATGTCCGATCATTTGCACGTGATTGATGGAGATGAAGAGAGGAAAAGAAAAGAATGGCTAAAGAAAGAGAAAAGATGATCTGAGATGGGCCGCGTCTTATGTAGCGGATTGACCGGGCGCACCCGGGCGTGCCCGTGAGCCCTCATATCCTTCACATATTTGAGATGGATATGATGGTTTACGGACAACCGAGACATATAGAGAAGATATGAAGGGTACAGTTGGGTCACTCTTTTCTTCTTTCTTTGGTCCGGTCACTGATCGGACGCGTTCACGGGCATATGAGAGATGGTTTGAATGATCCGGCTACAGATGCTCTAAGTGGCAAGTTTGATCAGTGGGCGCGCGACGGGGCCGATCAAGCTGTACGCTCGATGTACCCCAAAAAATTGTACGCTGGATTTCCAGTACGAAAAGGAAGTTGTATGCTAGACTCTAGTCTAGTGGCTGCTCGGTATGCTTGAAAAGAAAGCCTGTACATTGAGATGATTGCTTATTTACCAATGACAACTCGGCTATTGCTCATTTGCCATCGAACAAATCAATGTTGTTCTTGTTCTGCTTGCAAGCTTGTTTCTTTACCAATTTGTCATCAACCGTTAAACCGGTGTGAACCACTTCTGTCAAAGTAAGCAAAATGACGATTTTGCCCTCAATAGCAAATGACCATGTTGAACCACTTCTGTTCAAATTAACATATTTCTAAAAAAAATGGTAGCACCCGGCTTGTAATTTTAGACCGAACAATTTATGAGAACAATAAATATTTTCATCATAACACATAACAAGGATAATAGGTAGCACCTTGCTGGAACTAGCTTGCATGACAAGAACATATATTAAGATAACGTACCGGGACATTTCATCCACCCCCACCCTTCCTAATTTCCGCCCGACCTCATCTTTATCCCTAAAAAAAAGTGTTCAACTATACCCCTTTTCCGTCATGTGCCATTATGAGTGCCATCCGTCTGGTAAAAGGGGTTTGACCGTCATTGAAATGTTTCCGGCTGACGGCAGCGCACCAGCTCTCTCCTCACTCTTTCATCCCCAGCTCAATTTTGCCTCTTCCACCATTGTTACACTTCACTATGTATGTCCATATCTATTGCTCTGGAATATATCCCTTAGTTTTCTCTTCTATTAAGCATCTCAGAATGGCTATGATTATCTTATTTTTGTGTGTGTGGGTATACAATTTGACATTGGAGTTGCTCCAGGATCTCCTGCTATAAAGCCTGATCATGTGTGCACAAATCTCGGGGAAACCTAGCCGCCGGCGACTCGGCACCCACCCTCCGCCCGCCCCAGTCGCCGCCGCCGGAGGGCCGGCTGACGAAGCCGTGCTGGGCCCTAGGATGGCGGCGGCGGGGCCGTCCTTCCTTCTCCTGCCCTCCGCCACCCCTCCCGCGCCAGATCTGGGTTGGCTGCGGCGGTGGCGACGGCCTCCCTTGGCTCCCCATGCTTGATGGTGGCGCGGGTGGTCTGCCCCGATCGCAGTCCCCCGCGGTGGCTCACTGTCCGCCCCGACACGATTTGGGCATCTTCTCCGGCTAACTGTGGTGCTCCGGTCGGCCTGCCGGCCATGGCCTCTTGTTGGTCCTTGCTAGCTGCGGCCACTCCTCCTCCCAACCCCCAACCTCCACCCCTCTGCTCGAGCTTCATGTCCGCCTTTTCGGGAGGCATCCATGGAGGCTGCTGGTTGAGGTTGTTCCCAACGGTGACTGCCTCCTGTAGCTCATAGGTTGGGTATTTGGCTGCGTATGAGATCACTCCGAAACCACCACCACCACCACCACCAACCCCCTCCCTCGCAGGAGCGGCTTCTGTTGGGGAACGTTGCAGAAAATAAAAAAAATCTATGGTTTCACCAAGATCAATCTATGAGTTCATCTAGCAACGAGAGAGAGGAGTGCATCTACATACCCTTGTAGATCGAGCGGAAGCGTTCAAGAGAACGGGGTTGAGGGAGTCATACTCGTCGTGATCCAAATCACCGGAGATCCTAGCGCCGAACGGACGGCACCTCCGCGTTCAACACACGTACGGTCAGGGAGAAGTCTCCTCCTTCTTGATCCAGCAAGGGGGAAGGAGAGGTTGATGAAGATCCAGCAACACGACGGCGTGGTGGTGGATGCAGCAGGGATCCCGGCAGGGCTTCGCCAAGCGTCTGCGGGAGGGAGAGGTGTAGCAAGGCGGAAGGGAGGCGCCAAGTGCAAGGGTGCGGCTGCCCTCCCTCCCCCCTCTATATATAGGGTCCCCAGGGAGGGTGCCGGCCCTAGGAGATGGGATCTCCTGGGGGGGCGGCGGCCAACGAGGGTGCCTTGCCCCCCAAGGCAAGTGGAGGTGCCCCTTCCCCTAGGGTTCCCAACCCTAGGCGCAGGGGGCCGAAGGGGGGGCGCACCAGCC
Source organism: Triticum dicoccoides (assembly GCF_002162155.2). Classification (NCBI taxonomy): domain Eukaryota; kingdom Viridiplantae; phylum Streptophyta; class Magnoliopsida; order Poales; family Poaceae; genus Triticum; species Triticum dicoccoides. Next base: position 480,427,659 of record NC_041389.1, read on the forward strand.
CACCAGGGGCTGGTTCCCCTCCCACTTCAGCCCATGGGGCCCTCCGGGATAGGTGGCCCCACCCGGTGGACCCCCGGGACCCTTCCGGTGGTCCCGGTACAATACTGGTGACCCCCGAAACTTTCCCGATGGCCTAAACTCGACTTCCTATATATAATTCTTTACCACTGGACCATTTCGAAACTCCTCGTGACGTCCGAGATCTCATCCGGGACTACGAACAACTTTCGGTATACTGCATACTCATATCTTTACAACCCTAGCGTCACCGAACCTTAAGTGTGTAGACCCTACGGGTTCGGGAGACACGTAGACATGACCGAGACAGGTCTCCGGGCAATAACCAACAACGGGATCTGGATACCCATGTTGGCTCCCACATGCTCCTCGCTGATCTCATCGGATGAACCATGATGTCGAGGATTCAAGCAACCCCGTATACAATTCCCTTTGTCAATCGGTATGTTACTTGCCCGAGATTCAATCGTCGGTATCCCAATACCTCGTTCAATCTCGTTACCGGCAAGTCACTTTACTCGTACCGCAATGCATGATCCCGTGACCAGACACTTGGTCACTTTGAGCTCATTATGATGATGCATTACCGAGTGGGCCCAGAGATACCTCTCCGTCATACGGAGTGACAAATCCCAGTCTCGATCCGTGTCAACCCAACAGACACTTTCGGAGATACCCGTAGTATACCTTTATAGTCACCCAGTTACGTTGTGACGTTTGGTACACCCAAAGCACTCCTACGGTATCCGGGAGTTACACGATCTCATGGTCTAAGGAAAAGATGCTTGACATTTGAAAAGCTCTAGCAAACGAACTACACGATCTTGTGCTATGCTTAGGATTGGGTCATGTCCATCACATCATTCTCCTAATGATGTGATCCCGTTATCAATGACATCCAATGTCCATAGTCAGGAAACCATGACTATCTGTTGATCAACGAGCTAGTCAACTAGGGGCTCACTAGGGACATGTTGTGGTCTATGTATTCACACGTGTATTACGATTTCCGGATAATACAATTATAGCATGAATAAAAGACAATTATCATGAACAAGGAAATATAATAATAATCCTTTTATTATTGCCTCTAGGGCATATTTCCAACAGTCTCCCACTTGCACTAGAGTCAGTAATCTTGTTACATTGTGATGAATCGAACACCCATAGAGTTCTGGTGTTGATCATGTTTTGCTCGCAGAAGAGGTTTAGTGAACGGATCTGTGACATTCAGATCCATATGTACTTTGCAAATATCTATGTCTCCATCTTGAACATTTTCACGGATGGAGTTGAAACGACGCTTGATGTGCCTGGTCTTCTTGTGAAACCTGGGCTCCTTGGCAAGGGCACTAGCTCTAGTGTTGTCACAAAAGAGAGTGATTGGCCCCGACGCATTGGGTATGACTCCTAGGTCGGTGATGAATTCCTTCATCCATATTGCTTCATGCGCTGCCTCCGAGGCTGCCATGTACTTCGCTTCACATGTAGATCCCGCCATGATGCTCTGCTTGCAACTGCACCAGCTTACTGCTCCACGATTCAACATATACACGTATCCGGTTTGTGACTTAGAGTCATCCAGATCTGTGTCGAAGCTAGCATCGACGTAATCCTTTACGACGAGCTCTTTGTCACCGCCATAAACGAGAAACATGTCCTTTGTCCTTTTTAGGTACTTCAGGATATTCTTGACTGCTGTCCAGTGTTCCTTGCTGGGATTACTTTGGTACTTTCCTATCAAACTTACGGCAAGGCTTACATCAGGTCTGGTACACAGCATGGCATACATAATAGATCCTATGGCTGAGGCATAGGGGATGACACTCATCTCTTCTATATCTTCTGCCGTGGTCGGGCATTGAGCCGAGCTCAATTTCACACCTTGCAATACAGGCAAGAACCCTTTCTTGGACTGATCCATATTGAACTTCTTCAATATCTTATCAAGGTATGTTCTTTGTGAAAGACCTATGAGGCGTCTCGATCTATCCCTATAGATCTTGATGCCTAATATGTAAGCAGCTTCTCCAAGGTCCTTCATTGAAAAACACTTATTCAAGTAGGCCTTAATGCTGTCCAAAAGTTCTATATCATTTCCCATCAGAAGTATGTCATCTACATATAAAATGAGAAATGCTACAGAGCTCCCACTCACTTTCTTGTAAACGCAGGCTTCTCCATAAGTCTGCATAAACCCAAACGCTTTGATCATCTCATCAAAGCGAATGTTCCAACTCCGAGATGCTTGCACCAGCCCATAAATGGATCGCTGGAGCTTGCACACCTTGTTAGCATTCTTAGGGTCGACAAAACCTTCCGGCTGCATCATATACAGTTCTTCCTTAAGATAGCCGTTAAGGAATACCGTTTTGACGTCCATCTGCCATATCTCATAATCATAGTATGCGACAATTGCTAACATGATTTGGACGGACTTCAGCTTCGCTACAGGAGAGAAAGTCTCATCGTAGTTAACCCCTTGAACTTGCCGATAACCCTTAGCGACAAGTCGAGCCTTATAGATGGTAACATTACCATCCCCGTCCGTCTTCTTCTTAAAGATCCATTTGTTTTCTATCGCTCGCCGATCATCGAGCAAGTCTGTCAAAGTCCATACTTTGTTTTCATACATGGATCCTATCTCGGATTGCATGGCTTCAAGCCATTTGTTGGAATCTGGGCCCGCCATCGCTTCTTCATAGTTCAAAGGTTCACCGTTGTCTAACAACATGATTTCCAGGACAGGGTTGCCATACCACTCTGGTGTGGAACGTGCCCTTGTGGACCTACGAAGTTCAGTAGCAACTTGATCCGAAGTACCTTGATCATCATCATTAATTTCCTCTCCAGTCGGTGTAGGCACCACAGGAACATTTTCCTGAGCTGCACTACTTTCCGGTTCAAGAGGCAGTACTTCATCGAGTTCTACCTTCCTCCCACTTACTCCTTTTGAGAGAAACTCTTTTTCCAGAAAGGATCCGTTCTTGGCAACAAAGAACTTGCCTTCGGATCTAAGGTAGAAGGTATACCCAATGGTTTCCTAGGGGTATCATATGAAGATGCATTTTTTCGACTTGGGTTCGAGATTTTTAGGTTGAAGTTACTTGACATAAGCATCGCATCCCCAAACTTTTAGAAACGACAGCTTAGGTTTCTTCCCAAACCATAATTCATACGGTGTCGTCTCAACGGATTTAGACGGTGCCCTATTTAAAGTGAATGTAGCTGTCTCTAGAGTGTATCCCCAAAAAGATAGCGGTAAATCGATAAGAGACATCATAGATCGCACCATATCCAATAGAGTGCGATTACGACGTTAGGACACACCGTTACGCTGAGGTGTTCCAGGCGGCGTGAGTTGTGAAATGATTCCACATTTCCTTAAGTGCGTACCAAATTCGTGACTTAAATATTCTCCTCCACGATCTGATCGTAAGAACTTTATCTTTCGGTCACGTTGATTCTCTACTTCATTCTGAAATTCCTTGAACTTTTCAAAGGTCTCAGACTTGTGTTTCATCAAGTAGACATACCCATATCTACTTAAGTCATCAGTGAGAGTGAGAACATAACGATATCCTCTGCGAGCCTCAACGCTCATTGGACCGCACACATCAGTATGTATGATTTCCAATAAGTTGGTTGCTCGCTCCATTGTTCTGGAGAACGGAGTCTTGGTCATTTTGCCCATGAGGCATGGTTCACATGTGTCAAATGATTCATAATCGAGAGACTCTAAAAGTCCATCAGCATGGAGCTTCTTCATGCGTTTGACACCAATGTGACCAGGGCGGCAGTGCCACAAGTATGTGGGACTATCGTTATCAACCTTACATCTTTTGGTATTCACACTATGAATATGTGTAACATTACGTTCGAGATTCATTAAGAATAAACCATTGACCATCGGGGCATGACCATAAAACATATCTCTCATATAAATAGAACAACCATTATTCTCAGATTTAAATGAGTAGCCATCTCGTATTAAACGAGATCCAGATACAATGTTCATGCTCAAAGCTGGCACTAAATAATAATTATTGAGGTTTATAACTAATCCCGTGGGTAAATGTAGAGGTAGCGTGCCGACGGCGATCACATCGACCTTGGAACCATTCCCGACGCGCATCGTCACCTCATCCTTCGTCAGTCCCCGCTTATTCCACAGCTCCTGCTTTGAGTTACAAATATGAGCAACGGCACCGGTATCAAATACCCAGGAGTTACTACGAGTACTGGTAAGGTACACATCAATTACATGTATATCACATATACCTTTAGTGTTGCCGGCCTTCTTGTCCGCTAAGTATTTGGGGCAGTTCCGCTTCTAGTGACCCTTCCCTTTGCAATAAAAGCACTCAGTCTCAGGCTTGGGTCCATTCTTTGACTTCTTCCCGGCAACTGGCTTACCGGGCGCGGCAACATCCTTGTCGTCCTTCTTGAAGTTCTTCTTACCCTTGCCCTTCTTGAACTTAGTGGTTTTATTGACCATCAACACTTGATGTTCCTTCTTGATTTCTACCTCTGCTGACTTCAGCATTGAAAATACTTTAGGAAAAGTTTTCACCATCCCCTGCATATTGTAGTTCATCACAAAGCTCTTGTAGCTCGGTGGGAGCGACTGAAGGATTCTGTCAATGACTGCCTTGTCCGGGAGGTTAATGTCCAGCTGGGACAGGCGGTTGTGCAACCCAGACATTTTGAGTATGTGCTCACTGACAGAACTATTTTCCTCCATCTTACAACTATAGAACTTGTCGGAGACTTCATATCTCTCGACCCGGGCATGAGCTTGGAAAACCATTTTCAGCTCCTCGAACATCTCATATGCTCAGTGTTGCTTAAAACGCTTTTGGAGCCCTGGTTCTAAGCTGTAAAGCATGCCGCACTGAACGAGGGAGTAATCATCAGCACGTGACTGCCAAGCGTTCATAACGTCTTGGTTCTCTGGGATGCGTGCTTCACCTAGCGGTCCTTCTAGGACATATGCTTTCTTGGCAGCTATGAGGATGATCCTCAAGTTCCGGACCCAGTCCGTATAGTTGCTGCCATCATCTTTCAGCTTGGTTTTCTCTAGGAACATGTTGAAGTTCATGTTGACATGAGCGTTGGCCATTTGATCTACAAGACATTTTTTGCAAAGATTTTAGACTAAGTTCATGATAATTAAGTTCATCTAATCAAATTATTTAATGAACTCCCACTCATATTAGACATCCCTCTAGTCATCTAAGTGTTACATGATCCGAGTCGACTAGGCCGTGTCCGATCATCACGTGAGACAGACTAGTCATCATCGGTGAACATCTCCATGTTGATCGTATCTTCCATACGACTCATGTTCGACCTTTCGGTCTCTGTGTTCCGAGGCCATGTCTGTACATGCTAGGCTCGTCAAGTTAACCTAAGTGTTTTGCATGTGTAAATCTGTCTTACACCCGTTGCATGTGAACGTTAGAATCTATCACACCAGATCTGTTGGAAATATGCCCTAGAGGCAATAATAAAATGGTTATTATTGTATTTCCTTGTTCATGATAATTGTATATTATTCATGCTATAATTGTATTGACCGGAAACCGCAATACATGTGTGAATACATAGACCACAACATGTCCCTAGTGAGCCTCTAGTTGACTAGCTCGTTGATCAACAGATGGTCATGGTTTCCTGACCATGGACATTGGATGTCATTGATAACGGGATCACATCATTAGGAGAATGATGTGATGGACAAGACCCAATCCTAAGCCTAGCACAAGATCGTGTAGTTTGTATGCTAAAGCTTTTCTAAATGTCAAGTATCTTTTCCTTAGACCATGAGATTGTGCAACTCCCGGATACCGTAGGAATGCTTTGGGTGTACCAAATGTCACAACGTAACTGGGTGACTATAAAGGTGCACTACAGGTATCTCCGAAAGTGTTTGTTGGGTTGGCACAAATCAAGACTGGGATTTGTCACTCCGTATGACGGAGAGGTATCTTTGGGCCCACTCGATAATGCATCATCATAATGAGCTCAATGTGACTAAGTAGTTAGTCACGGAATCATGCATTACGAAACGAGTAAAGTGACTTACTGGTAACGAGATTGAACAAGGTATTGGTTTACCGGCGATCGATTCTCGGGCAAGTAACATACCGGTTGACAAAGGGAATTGCATATGGGATTGCTTGAATCCTTGACATCATGGTTCATCCGATGAAGATCATCGTGGAACATGTGGGAGCCAACATGGGTATCCAGATCCCGTTGTTGGTTATTGACCGGAGAACATCTCGGTCATGTCTGCATGATTCTCGAACCCGTAGGGTCTACACACTTAAGGTTCAGTGACGCTAGAGTTGTTATGGGAATTAGTGTGCAGTTACCGAATGTTGTTCGGAGTCCCGGATGAGATCCCGGACATCACGAGGAGTTCCGAAATGGTCCGGAGGTAAAGATTTATATATGGGAAGTCCTATTTTGGCCACCAGAAAATGTTCGGGATTTTTCGGTATTGTACCGTGAACGTTCTAGAAGGTTCCGGAGTGGGGCCCACCTGCATGGGGGGACCCACATGAACGTGGGTAGTGGGGGCAAGGCCCCACACCCCTGGTCAAGACGCACCAAGATCCCCCTTTAGAAGGAATAAGATCATATCCCGAAGGGATAAGATCAAGATCCCTAAAAAAGGGGGATAACAATCGGTGGGGAAGGAAATGATGGGATTTCTTTCCTCCCACCTTTGCCAACGCCCCAATGGACTTGGAGGGTAAGAAACCAGCCCCCTCCACCCCTATATATAGTGGGGAGGCGCATGGGAGCTTCACCCCTTCCCCTGGCGCAGCCCTCTCACTCCCCAACACCTCCTCCTCCTCAGTAGTGCTTGGCGAAGCCCTGCCGGAGAACTGCAAGCTCCACCACCACGCCGTCGTGCTGCCGGAGCTCTCCCTCAACTTCTCCTCTCCCCTTGCTGGATCAAGAAGGAGGAGACGTCCCCGGGCATTGTTCGATGCTTAGATCGGATTCGGCCGCGATCTAAATCGCTTCGTGAATGACTCCACCGACCGCGTTCTTGTAACGCTTCCGCTTAGCGATCTTCAAGGGTATGAAGATGCACTCCCTCTCTCCCTCTCTCATTGCTAGAATGTCCATAGATTGATCTTGGTGATGCGTAGAAAATTTTGAATTTCTGCTACATTCCCCAACAGTGGCATCAGAGCTAGGTCTATTGTGTAGATTCTATGCACGAGTAGAACACAAGTTGTTGTGGGAGTTGATTTTGTTCAATATGCTTACTGTTACTAGTCCTATCTTGGTTCGACGGTATTGTGGGATGAAGCAGCCCGGACCTACCTTACACGTACACTTACGTGAGACAGGTTCCACTGACTGACATGCACTTGTTGCATAAGGTGGCTAGAAGGTGCTAGTCTCTCCCACTTTAGTCGGATCGGATTCGATGAAAAGGGTCCTTATGAAGGGTAAATAGCAATTGGCATATCACGTTGTGGTTTTGGCGTAGGTAAGAAATGCTCTTGCTAGAAACCTATAGCAGCCACGTAAAAACGTGCAACAACAAATTAGAGGACGTCTAACTTATTTTTGCAGCATATGCCATGTGTTGTGATATGGACAAGAAGGATGTGATGAATGAAATATATGTGATGTATGAGATTGATCATATTCTTGTAATAGGAATCACGACTTGCATGTCGATGAGTATGACAACCGGCAGGAGCCATAGGAGTTGTCTTTATTTATTGTATGACCTGCGTGTCACTGAATAACGCCATGTAATTACTTTACTTCATTGCTAAACCGTTAGCCATAGTAGTAGAAGTAATAGTTGGCGAGACAACTTCATGGAGACACAATGATGGAGATCATGATGATGGAGATCATGGTGTTATGCCGGTGACGATGATGAACATGGCGCCCCGAAGATGGAGATCAAAAGGAGCAAAATGATATTGGCCATATCATGTCACTATTTGATTGCATGTGATGTTTATCATGTTTTTGCATCTTATTTGCTTAGAACAACGGTAGTAAATAAGATGATCCCTCAATAAATTTCAAGCAAGTGTTCCCCCTAACTGCGCACCGTTGTGAAGATTCGTTGTTTCGAAGCACCACGTGATGATCGGGTGTGATAGATTCTAACGTTCGCATACAACGGGTGTAAGCCAGATTTACACACGCGAAACACTTAGGTTGACTTGATGAGCCTAGCATGTACAGACATGGCCTCGGAACACAAGAGACCGAAAGGTCGAGCATGAGTCGTATCGTAGATACGATCAACATGAAGATGTTCACCGATGATGACTAGTCCGTCTCACGTGATGATCGGACACGGCCTAGTTGAATCGGATCATGTGTTACTTAGAGGACTAGAGGGATGTCTATCTGAGTGGGAGTTCATTAGATGAACTTAATTATCCTGAGCATAGTCAAAAGGTCTTTGCAAATTATGTTGTAGCTCGCGTTTCAGTTCTACTGTTTTAGATATGTTCCTAGAGAAAATTTAGTTGAAAGTTGACAGTAGCAATTATGCGGAATGGGTCCATAAACTGAGGATTGTCCTCATTGCTGCGCAGAAGGCTTATGTCCTTAATGCACCGCTCGGTGTGCTGAACCTCGTACGTCGTCTGTGGATGTTGCGAACATCTGACATACACGTTTTGATGACTACGTGATAGTTCAGTAATGTTAAACGGTTTAGAATTGAGGCACCGAAGACGATTTTGAAATGTCGTGGAACATATGAGATGTTCCGAGGGCTGAAACTGGGATTTCAGGCTCGTGCCCACATCAAAAGGGATGAGACCTCCGACGAGTTTCTTAGCCTATGAACTAAGGGAGAAAAGCTCAATCGTTGAGCTTGTACTCAGATTGTATGGGTACAACAATCACTTGAATCGAGTGGGAGTTAATCTTCCAGATGAGATAGTGATGTTTCTCCAAAGACATTGCCACCAAGCTGCTAGAGCTTCGTGATGAACTATAATATATCAGGGATAGATATGATGATCCTTGAAATATTCGTGATGTTTGACACCGCGAAAGTGGAAATCAAGAAGGAGCATCAATTGTTGATGGTTAGTGAAACCACTAGTTTCAAGAAGGGCAAGGGCAAGAAGGGATACTTCATGACATGGCAAATCAGTTGCTGCTCTAGTGAAGAAACCCAAGGTTGAACCCAAACCCGAGACTAAGTGCTTCTGTAATGAGGGGAACGGTCACTGAAGCAGAACTACCCTAGATACTTGGTAGATGAGAAGGCTGGCAAGGTCGACAAAAGTATATTGGATATACATTATATTGATGTGTACTTTACTAGTACTCCTAGTAGCACCATGGTAATAGATACCGGTTCAGTTGCTAAGTGTTAGTAACCCGACATAAAAGGCTACGGAATAAACGGAGACTAGCTAAAGGCGAGGTGACGATATGTGTTGGAAGTATTTCCAAGGTTGATGTGATCAAACATCGCACGCTCCCTCTACCATCGGGATCAGTGTTAAACCTAAATAATTGTTATTTAGTGTTTGCGTTGAGCATAGACGTGATTGGATTATGTCTATCACAATACAGTTATTCATTTAAGGAGAATAATGGTTACTCTGTTTATTTGAATAATACCTTCAATGGTCTTACACCTAAAATGATTGGTTTATTGAATCTCGATCGTAGTGATACACATGGTCATGCCAAAAGATATAAGATAGTAATGATAGTACCACCTGCTTGTGGCACTGCCATTTGAGTCATATTGGTATAAAACGCATGAAGAAGCTCCATGTTGATGGATCTTTGGACTCACTCGTTTTTGAAAAGTTTGAGACATGCGAACCATGTCTATTGGTATGAGCGCATGAAGAAACTCCATGCAGGTGGATCGTTTGGACTCACTTGATTCTAAATCACTTGAGAGATGCAAATCATACCACATGGGCAAGATGACTGAAAAGCCTCGTTTTCAGTAAGATGGAACAAGAGAGCAACTTGTTGGAAGTAATACATTTTGATGTGTGCAGTCCAATGAGTGTTGAGGCACGCAATGGATATCATTATGTTCTTACTTCACAGATGATTTGAGTAGATGCCGAGTATATTTACTTGATGAAACACAAGTCTGAATTATTGAAAAGTTCAAGTAATTTCAGAGTGAAGTTGAAGATCTTCGTGACAAGAGGATAAAATGTCTATGATATGATCATAGAGATGAATATCTGAGTTGCAAGTTTGGTACACAATTAAGACATTGTGGAAATTGTTTCACAACTAATACCGCCTGGAACACCATAGTGTGATGGTGTGTCCGAACATCATAGCTGCACCCTATTGGATATGGTGCATACCATGATGTCTCTTATCAAATTACCACTATCGTTCATGGATTAGGCATTAGAGACAACCGCATTCACTTTAAATAGGGCACCACGTAATTCCGTTGAGATGACACCGTATGAACTATGGTTTAGAGAAACCTAAGTTGTTGTTTCTTGAAAGTTTGGGGCTGCGATGCTTATGTGAAAAAAGTTTCATGCTGATAAGCTCGAACCCCAAGCGGATAAATGCATCTTCATAGGACACCCAAAACAGCTGGGTATACTTCCTGTCTCAGATCCGGAAGCAAAATGGATTGTTTCTAGAATCAGGTCCTTTCTCGAGGAAAAGTTTCTCTCGAAAGAATTGAGTGGGAGGATGGTGGAGACTTGATGAGGTTACTGAACCATCACTTCAACTAGTGTGTAGCAAGGCACAGGAAGTTGTTCCTGTGGCACCTACTTCAATTGAAGTGGAAGCTGATGATAGTGATCATGAAACTTCTGATCAAGTCACTACCGAAACTCGTAGGTCGACAAAGATATGTACTACTCCATAGTGGTACGTAATCTTGTCTTGGAGGTCATGTTGCTAGATAACAATGAACCTACGAGCTATGGAGAAGCGATGGTGGGCCCAGATTCCGACAAATGGCTAGAGGCCATAAAATCCGAGAGAGGATCCATGTATGAAAACAAAGTGTGGACTTTGGAAGAACTACTTGATGGTTGTAAGGCTGTTGGGTACAGATGGATCTTAAAAGGAAGACGGACAATGATGGTAAGTATCACCATTAAGAAAGCTCGACTTGTCGTTAAGATGTTTTCCGACAAGTTCAAGGAGTTGACTACAATGGGACTTTCTCACTCGTAGCGATGCTAAGAGTCTGTTGGAATTATATTAGCAATTACTGCATGATTTATGAAATCTTGCAGATAGGATGTCAAAAACCATTGTTTCCTCGACGTTATTCTTGAGGAAAGGTTGTATGTGATACAACCGGAAGGTTTTGTCAAATCCTGAAAGATGCTAACAAGTGTGCAAAGCTCCAGCAATCCTTCTAAGGAATGGAGTAAGCATCTCGGAGTTGGAATATACGCTTTGATGAGATGATCAAAGATTTTGGGTTTATACAAAGTTTATGAGAAACTTGTATTTCCAAAGAAGTGAGTGGGAACACTATAGCATTTCTGATGAGTATATGTTGTTGACATATTGTTGATCAGAAATGATGTAGAATTTCTGGAAAGCATATAGGGTTATTTGAAAAGTGTTTTTCAATGAAAAACCTGGATTAAGCTACTTGAACATTGAGTATCAAGATCTATAAGGATAGATCAAAACGCTTAATAGTACTTTCAAATGAATACATACCGTGACAAGATTTTGAAGGAGTTCAAAATAGATCAGCAAAGAAGGAGTTCTTGGCTGTGTTATATGGTGTGAGTATTGAGTAAGACTCAAGACATGACCACGGCAAAAGAGAGAGAAAGGACGAAGGTCGTCCCCTATGCTTCAGACATAGGCTCTATAGTATGCTATGTTGTGTATCGCACTGGAAGTGTGCCTTGCCATGAGTCAGTCAAAGGGTACAAGAGTGATCCAGGAATGGATCACATGACAGCGGTCAAACTTATCCTTAGTAACTAGTGGTCTAAGGAATTTTCTCGATTATGGAGGTGGTAAAAGAGTTCATCATAAAGGGTTACGCTGATGCAAACTTTGACACTAATCCGGATTATTCTGAGTAGTAAACCGGATTCGTATAGTAGAACAGTTATTTGGAATAGCTCCAAATAGAGCGTGGTAGCTGCATCTAGGAGATGACATAGAGATTTGCAAAGCACACACGAATCTGAAAGGTTCAGATCCGTTGACTATTAACCTCTCTCATAAGCAAGATATGATCAAACCCCATGGGTGTCGATTCATTACAATCACATAGTGATGTGAACTAGATTATTGACTCTAGTGCAAGTGGGAGACTATTGGAAATATGCCCTAGAGGCAATAATAAAATGGTTATTATTGTATTTCCTTGTTCATGATAATTGTCTATTATTCATGCTATAATTGTATTGATCGGAAACCGCAATACATGTGTGAATACATAGACCACAACATGTCCCTAGTGAGCCTCTAGTTGACTAGCTCGTTGATCAACAGATGGTCATGGTTTCCTGACCATGGACATTGGATGTCATTGATAACGGGATCACATCATTAGGAGAATGATGTGATGGACAAGACCCAATCCTAAGCCTAGCACAAGATCGTGTAGTTCGTATGCTAAAGCTTTTCTAAATGTCAAGTATCTTTTCCTTAGACCATGAAATTGTGCAACTCCCGGATACCGTAGGAATGCTTTGGGTGTACCAAATGTCACAACGTAACTGGGTGACTATAAAGGTGCACTACAGGTATCTCCGAAAGTGTTTGTTGGGTTGGCACGAATCAAGACTGGGATTTGTCACTCCGTATGACGGAGAGGTATCTTTGGGCCCACTCGGTAATGCATCATCATAATGAGCTCAATGTGACTAAGTAGTTAGTCACGGGATCATGCATTACGAAACGAGTAAAGTGACTTGCCGGTAACGAGATTGAACCAGGTATTGCGTTACCGGCGATCGAATCTCGGGCAAGTAACATACCGATTGACAAAGGGAATTGCATACGGGATTGCTTGAATCCTTGACATCATGGTTCATCCGATGAGATCATCGTGGAACATGTGGGATCCAACATGGGTATGCAGATCCCGCTGTTGGTTATTGACCGGAGAACGTCTCGGTCATGTCTGCATGATTCCCGAACCCGTAGGGTCTACACACTTAAGGTTCAGTGACGCTAGAGTTGTTATGGGAATTAGTGTGCAGTTACCGAATGTTGTTCGGAGTCCAGGATGAGATCCCGGACGTCACGAGGACTTCCGTAATGGTCCGGAGGTAAAGACTTATATAAGGGAAGTCCTATTTTGGCCACCGGAAAATGTTCGGGATTTTTTGGTATTGTAACGTGAAGGTTCTAGAAGGTTCTGGAGTGGTGCCCACCTGCATGGGGGACCCACATGAACGTGGGTAGTGGGGGCAAGGCCCCACACCCCTGGTCAAGGCGCACCAAGATCCCCCCTTAGAAGGAATAAGATCATATCCCGAAGGGATAAGATCAAGATCCCTAAAAAAGGGGGATAACAATCGGTGGGGAAGGAAATGATGGGATTTCTTTCCTCCCACCATTGACAACGCCCCAATGGATTTGGAGGGCAAGAAACCAGCCCCCTCCACCCCTATATATAGTGGGGAGGCGCATTGGAGCTTCACCCCTTCCCCTGGCGCAGCCCTCTCCCTCCCCAACACCTCCTCCTCCTCGGTAGTGCTTGACGAAGCCCTGTCGAAGAACTGCAAGCTCCACCACCATGCCGTTGTGCTGACGGAGCTCTCCCTCAACTTCTCCTCTCCCCTTGCTGGATCAAGAAGGAGGAGACGTCCCCATGTTGTACGTGTGTTGAACGCGGAGGCACCGTTGTTCGGTGCTTAGATCGGATTCGGCCGCGATCTGAATCGCTTCGTGAACGACTCCACCGACCGCGTTCTTGTAACGCTTCCGTGTAGCGATCTTCAAGGGTATGAAGATGCACTCCCTCTCTCCCTCTCTCATTTCTAGAATCTCCATAGATTGATCTTGGTGATGCATAGAAAATTTTGAATTTCTGCTACGTTCCCCAACACGATCATCACGTGGTGCTTCGAAACAACGAACTGTCGCAACGGCGCACAGTTAGGGGGAACACTTTCTTGAAATTATTATGAGGGATCATCTTATTTACTACCGTCGTTCTAAGTAAACAAGATGCATAAACATAATAAACATCACATGTAATTAAATAGTAGTGACATGATATGGCCAAATATCATATAGCTCCTTTGATCTCCATCTTCGCGGCTCCATGATCATCTTTGTTGCCGGCATGACACCATGATCTCCATCATCGTGTCTCCATGAAGTTGCTCGCCAACTATTATTTCTACTAGTATGGCTAACGGTTTAGCAATAAAGTAAAGTAATTACATGGCGTTAAATCATTGACACGTAGGTCATACAATAATTAAGACAACTCCTATGGCTCCTGCCGGTTGTCATACTCATCGACATGCAAGTCGTGATTCGTATTACAAGAACATGATCTCATACATCACAATATATCATTCATCATTCATCACAACTTTGGCCATATCACATCACAAAGCAATTGCTGCAAAAACAAGTTAGACGTCCTCTAATTGTTGTTGCATCTTTTACGTGGCTGCAATAGGGTTTTAGCAAGAACGTTTTCTTACCTACGAAAAACCACAACGTGATTTTTCAACTTCTATTTACCCTTCATAAGGACCCTTTTCATCGAATCCGCTCCAACTAAAGTGGGAGAGACAGACACCCGCTAGCCACCTTATGCAACTAGTGCATGTCAGTCGGTGGAACCTGTCTCACGTAAGCGTACCTTGTAAGGTCGGTCCGGGCCGCTTCATCCCACAATACCGCTGAAGCAAAATAAGACTAGTAGTGGCAAGAAAGTTGACAACATCTACGCCCACAACAGATTTGTGTTCTACTCGTGCAAAGAGAACTACACATAGACCTAGCTCATGATGCCACTGTTGGGGAACGTTGCAGAAAATAAAAAAAATTCTACGGTTTCACCAAGATCAATCTATGAGTTCATCTAGCAACAAGAGAGAGGAGTGCATCTACATACCCTTGTAGATCAAGCGGAAGCGTTCAAGAGAACGGGGTTGAGGGAGTCATACTCGTCGTGATCCAAATCACCGGAGATCCTAGCACCGAACGGACGGCACCTCCGCGTTCATCACACGTACGGTCAGGGAGACGTCTCCTCCTTCTTGATCCAGCAAGGGGGAAGGAGAGGTTGATGAAGATCCAGCAGCACGACGGCGTGGTGGTGGATGCAGCAGGGATCCCGGCAGGGCTTCGCCAAGCGTCTGCGGGAGGGAGAGGTGTAGCAAGGGGGAAGGGAGGCGCCAAGTGCAAGGGTGCGGCTGCGCTCCCTCCCGCCCTCTATGTATAGGGTCCCCAGGGGGGGCGCCGACCCTAGGAGATGGGATCTCCTAGGGGGGCGGCGGCCAAGGGGAGTGCCTTGTCCCCCAAAGCAAGTGGAGGCGCCCCCTCCCCTAGGGTTCCCAACCCTAGGCGCAGGGGGGCCCAAGGGTGGGGGGTGCACCAGCCCACCAGGGGCTGGTTCCCCTCCCACTTCAGCCCATGGGGCCCTTCAGGATAGGTGGCCCCACCCGGTAGACCCCCGGGACCCTTCCGGTGGTCTCGGTACAATACTGGTGACCCCCGAAACTTTACCGATGGCCGAAACTCGACTTCCTATATATAATTCTTTACCTCCGGATCATTCTGGAACTCCCCGTGACCTCCGAGATCTCATCCGGGACTACGAAGAACTTTCGGTATACTGCATACTCATAGCTTTACAACCCTAGCGTCACCGAACCTTAAGTGTGTAGACCCTATGGGTCCGGGAGACACGTAGACCTGACCGAGACGGCTCTCCGGACATTAACCAACAGCGGGATCTGGATACCGATGTTGGCTCCCACATGCTCCTCGATGATCTCATTGGATGAACCATGATGTCGAGGATTCAAGCAACCCCGTATACAATTCCCTTTGTTAATCGGTATGTTACTTGCCCGAGATTCAATCGTCGGTATCCCAATACCTCGTTCAATCTCGTTACCGGCAAGTCACTTTACTCGTACCGCAATGCATGATCCCGTCACCAGACACTTGGTCACTTTGAGCTCATTATGATGATGCATTACCGAGTGGGCCCAGAGATACCTCTCCGTCATACGGAGTGACAAATCCCAGTCTCGATCCGTGTCAACCCAACAGACACTTTCGGAGATACCCGTAGTATACCTTTATAGTCACCCAGTTACGTTGTGACGTTTGGTACACCCAAAGCACTCCTACGGTATCCGGGAGTTACACGATCTCATGGTCTAAGGAAAAGATACTTGACATTGGAAAAGCTCTAGCAAACGAACTACACGATCTTGTGCTATGCTTAGGATTGGGTCTTGTCCATCACATCATTCTCCTAATGATGTGATCCCGTTATCAATGACATCCAATGTCCATAGTCAGGAAACCATGACTATCTGTTGATCAACGAGCTAGTCAACTAGAGGCTCACTAGGGACATGTTGTGGTCTATGTATTCACACGTGTATTACGATTTCTGGATAATACAATTATAGCATGAATAAAAGACAATTATCATGAACAAGGAAATATAATAATAATCTTTTTATTATTGCCTCTAGGGCATATTTCCAACAGCTTCGGCTCGGCAGCCATGGACCTATGTCCCCTTCCTGCGTCCATGGCTGGCGGCGCGGCTTCGGAACCAGCGAGCTACGGGAGCTGCGCTCTTTCCGCCCCCCTTGGCTCATTGGTTCCTCGGCATATCCGCACCTCCACCACCCCGCGGTCCCTTGGTTGGCCATCCATCCCGGTGCATCTTCATCTCTGGCAGGCTTCGGGAGCCGCGTCCCCTTCCAGCTCCCTAGGCCCGCCAGTGCCCTGCTGCTTCGGTCTCGGCGGCTCGGATCTGCGCTCCTTCTAGATCTCGGCTCGCCCGGGGCTACGGTCACCATCTCATCCCTGCCGCCTCTCATTCCACGCAGTCATGCATACTCGCCCTCCTCCAAAGTTATTGCGCCCAGCGATGCACGACGCCTCCTTTGGTGTCGCGTGTGGCTCCCCTCCCCATAGTTACAACTCTGGCCAACGCTCGACGACCTCCTCTTCGCCCTTGTGTTCCAATGACTTTGGTTAGTTTGGAATTGCCAGGGCAAAATCCTTGCATTTTATACTAGCAGCGGTGACACCCGCGGGTGTCGTTCCCTTCCTGGAGGTGCTGCCATGTCCGTTTTGCGACCCTCTTCGAGCATCGGGGGAAACCCTAGGTCTGGGTCTCCGGGTCGGACGACGATGGCATCTTGGTGTCGTTCTCCTTAATGAAGGCGTTGTCTTGGTTGTTCGTGGCGTCCTCGGTGCCGGCTTCAGAGTTTTGGTCGTCTAGTTGTTGTTTGGTTTGCTTCTCTGGTCGCTGAGTTTAGTCGTGTTCTTCTTTGTTTGGGTCGAGTATCTTATATCTCTCCTTCGCTTTGGGCACCATGTTTACGCCTTTGCATCCGTGTCATGTGTTGTACCATCTCATGTACTCATTTTAACTTCTTCCATCAATGCAATGATATGCAAGCTTTACGTATTCGAAAAAAACAAGTAATGGGATTTCTGTAGAGCTTTAATTTTCTTCTGACGACATTTCAAAGTTTTTCTTGTTGCTTTGCAGACACCCAACTTAATCCTTGTTTTAGCAAAGGTGGTGTACCATGGATGTCATAATTGTTTGGCAAATAATTGTGAAAATACCGTTTCAGTTTTCCTATGTAAACCACTGAATGCCAATCATCATTTTTGCCTATATTTTAGACAAGTACTTCCTGTTGTTGAAGGAGGTAGTAGGTCAGAAATACTTGATTCTCATGTATGTTTTCATATCTATTAGTTATCTATGCTCTCAAATTTCTGATCCATTTGTACTTACTAATGTTGGTTTCCTTTTTTTTAATTTTAATATGTTTCATAAAAACAGGTGCACGCTTTCTTTCTGTTCATTCTTCCATGGTGCATTTTACACAATGAAAAAAATAGCGCGCTATTTCGGTGTTTTAGCGTTGCTATAGGATATTTGGGAGGGTCACGTTGTGGGGAGCTCCTAACCGGCGCCTTAAGCGCCGGTTCAGGAAGCTGGCGCTCACAGCCGCGCCTGCTGGGCCGGCCCATGACACGCCTTATCTATAAGACAAAAAAAATGCCCTAAAATGGTTGCTCTCAAATTTCTGATCCATTTGTACTTACTAATGTTGGTTTCCTTTTTTTTAATTTTAATATGTTTCATAAAAACAGGTGCATGCTTTCTTTCTGTTCATTCTTCCATGGTGCATTTTACACAATGAAAAAAATAGCGCGCTATTTCGGTGTTTTAGCGTTGCTATAGGATATTTGGGAGGGTCACGTTGTGGGGAGCTCCTAACCGGCGCCTTAAGCGCCGGTTCAGGAAGCTGGCGCTCACAGCCGCGCCTGCTGGGCCGGCCCATGACACGCCTTATCTATAAGACAAAAAAAATGCCCTAAAATGGTTGCTCCTGTGAGGATTCGACCACGCGACGTCCAGTACCTGTTCTAGTCACCTAACCACTAGGGCAACCAATCGTACATGGATATTTTCAGCGCGAACGACTTAAGAATAATTAAATTCGCGCTATTTATTGCGCACAGATTTGGGAAAACGTAAATTTTTTTCGGGAAGAAATTTAAAAGTTCACAAATTTCAAAATAAATCACGAATTGAAAAGGTTAACGAACCAAAAAAATCATTGATTTTAAAAAAGTTCACAAATTTTAAAAAAGTTCATCAATTTTGAAAAATAGTTCAGCAATATCAAAAAAGTTCATTCGAATTTGAAAAAAGTTCATATTTTAAATTGTTCAGTGTACATAAAAATGTTCAATGGGTATTTAAATGGATTTTCAGCGCATATCACAAAATTGTTCAATGTGTAGTTAAAAGTTGTTCAGGTTATATTACAAAAATGTTCAATGTATAAAATTTGTTCATCTTATATCAAAAAAAATGTATAAATATGTTTTACATTATTTCAATGTATATCACAAAAATGTTCGCTGTGTAGTTAAAAATTGTTCATTGTACACCAAAAAAATGTTCAGTGTATATTTGAAAATTGTTCGTCATAAATAAATTTTTATTCATGTTCTCAATAATTGTTCATGTTTTAAAAAATTCATGTAATTTGAAAATTTTCATCAAATTTTAAAAAAGTTCATCGACTTGATAAAAGTTCATTCAATTTTAAAAATTTCATGAATTTTAAATAATTCGCATTTTTAGGAAAAGAAAAAAAAGGAAATGAGAAAAAAAGAAAAAGGAACCAGAAAAAAAGAAAAAAAACGCCCAGAAATAAGCCAGCGGAAAGCTGGTTTGGTGGGCTCTCACGGCCTACGTAAATAAAAGAACGAAAATAAGTACTGGACACAATCGGTACGGTGGTCTGTTGGTTAGTGCCCTGCTGTATCAACGCAGAGATCGCGAGTTCGAACCCTCACGCACGAAATACGAGTTTTGCTGCAGTTTTTTAACAGAAAGAAAATATGGAAACGGGCCGGCCCAGCGCGGCGTGGGGGTACGCGCCCGTTTGCGGCAACAGAAGAAACGGGTGCTTAAGGCGTCCGTTAGGAAACGCCCGCGTTGTGTTTGAGCACATTTGGGCGTTTTAGCGGAAAAACGTTATAGGTTTTAGCGTGGAATGGACTAAATCAGGGGCATTGGGCCAGTCGCAGTCACAGCAGGCTCAACAGCCCATTGGGGAATCGGCCCAAAAATCTCTCTTGACCGCGCACTCACAATCCCCTCCCAGATCCACATTGACAGCTCGCGGCGGCGGCCCCAACCACCCTGTCAGCCACGGCGCCGGCGCC
>NC_041389.1:480447811-480528909 GCF_002162155.2 Triticum dicoccoides
GAAGAGTGCCACCATCGGCACGCCATAAACGCGCACGGGGGTCGCCGCCGCGGCGGCCTTGGTCCTGAACTGAAGATCGCGTGGATAGCTGCCTGCACAGGTACTCCCTGAAGTCCGGGCGCCGCCTCGTACTCATCCGGCCTCCGCGTCACGGCAGCCGCGTCGTGCTTGCCCATGGCCTTCTGCACCATCCCCGCCAGTTGATCCTACTTCATCCATTCAAAATTACTTGTCGCAAAAATGGATGTATCTAAACGTATTTTAGTTTTAGATACATCTATTTTCGAGACAAGTAATTCCAAACGAAGAGAGTAGTTACTAGTCACAACAGTCGGGTGTAGGCCGTTCTGCTAGGCGGCGGCCAATGTGTAGAATTGTAGACGCCTAGATGGATACTTCTCTCTTCTCTATAGTGTAGTCTGAATGTGTAGTTCTTTGTAGACATCATCTTCTCTTCTGAATTTGTAGTAATCTAAATTTGTAGTTCTGTAGTCATCTGCAGTTTTGTTCTTGCTTGTTATAGATAATCTTGTATAGCAGGTTAATCAGTTAGGTTCTACTATCTAGCAACTAACAACTACTCCCTCCGTTCCAAAATGGATGGCCCAACTTTATACTTAGTATAAAGTTGGGTCATCCATTTTGGAACGGAGGGAGTAGCAAATTTAGATGTTGAAATCCTTATTTTTTGGGATATATTTGACTTTTATTTCAAAACGCTATGTCGAATATAGCACGCTATAACTTGCATAGCATTTGAAGAAGGGCCACGCTATTTTAAATAGCACACTATTTAAAACATTGATTTTATATAAGCAGGAACTACTTTACTGTTTATTCTACGAATACATAATGATGTAGTAGAATGGCTGGCTCCAAAACGTTCTGTTTGCACTACCGATTTACCCTGATACAATTTAGATACAGTGTTGCAGCTTAAATATTTTGGTTCAGCTCGGCTAGACTCAGCTAATCATTGTATCCACTTTGCGCTGCCATCTTTGGCAGTTGTACATTTTGCCTGTATACATCGGATTGAAAACCACAATGTTGACTGTTGGGTTAAGCAACGTATTTCAGCTTGGTTGACAAATACTCGCTGTCACCGTATTTTTGTCTCGGTTAAGCAACGTTGGGTTTTTTTACTTAGCTTTGCGCACCTATCCAAATTTAAGTTATTTCTAGTGATAATAATAATTCCAGATGTCGATTTCCATCCATTAAAAAAGATACTCTTTGACAGGACATAACCGAGTAGTAAATCAAACAACTTTATTCCAAAATATAAAGATACGAGTACATGAAATCTACAGCCGTCTGCAAGAAAATAAAAATACAGAGTAGATGAAATGCAGAATACTTTTCCAGGTGTCGATTTCCATCCATCAAACAGACGCTCCGCCGCATCACATCAAAAGGCTCTCGTCTCCCACATCCTTGATCATATCTTGTCTCTCACGTCTGGGAACAGCTGTCCAGACAAGTTTCACCTCCACAAGTGCGGAGCCTAATTTATAATGCATCAACTCAGTTGATCGTCCTAAAGGTGCGATGATGTTTTTATCAAAAACATCACCAACGCTACGACCGGTGACAAGGAGCACCAACTTTCTACCAAGTGGGACAGCTACAATGCGACGACTCAAGGGAACGGTCCCTCCTGCCTCAATCTCTGCTGCTGCTTCACCACCGCTGTTGTAAAGATCCATACTATACTCATAATTCTTGGTAGTCCAGGCAGCAACTCTTGAGACACTACACGGTCCCTTCAAGATATTGACTTCAATGGCAGCTTCAATGGGATATACAACATACGCACATCTCACTTCCACCCTACTCAGATAGCTATTTAGACTCACACCCATGGTCTGCTTATCATTAGGGAGGCGGGCCCTGTTGAAACCGATCACACCTTTGCTGAAATCTTCAACCTCACCTCCATCACGTACTATGTTAAATTCATCTCAAAATATATTCTGTCCTCCGGAACAAGCCCTCGGCATGGATCCATCAAAGTTAACTTGCCGTCCTGCAGAAAGAAAATTCAACCAAAATAATCTTTCCATGTGTTTTGGAGCCATACAAAAGCATAGGAAAAGATTGGAGGCACAAATAAATACATACCGCCGAGGTGATGAGTTGGGGATCATCCCTTTCACGCCTGAAGAGATAAACACATCTATAGTCGACCTGGTCTCTTGCTACAACGGTACCAAAAACTTTTATCGGGAAGCCAACTTCCGATTCTTTTACCTTCAAGGTTATGACATTTACACATGATCCTACGACCGAGTCACGTATTGGTGAAGGTATCATGTTAAGCTGCGGACCACGGCAAAAATCAGCTGTGGATAGAGGCCACAATCACAAATCAAAACCAACATGTATGCACATCAAATGGGTACCTAAACAAGATTAACGAATAAAAAAATAATGAAAAATACTCACACTCTTTGTCAAGGTCAAAGAAGGCTAGGTTGAATATGTCGAATCGGGTACGGGTGTAAGCGTTGACCTTAGGGTCATATCCCGTAAACTCTTGACATCGAACTATGTCAAGAGCCTGCAAAGCCTTTTCCTTGAATTCGAGCTCTTGAATTAAACATGGGGTCTCACTGCATGGCAACTCCTGCTTGTCCACAACACGAGGGTAAGATTTTGTTCAAGATGACCATAGGATTTTGTTACTAATGTCACAATGAAACAAGTTGTAAGAAAATGACTCTATGGTGGTAAAATTGCATTGCGTCAAAAGAGTGGATCGATCAAGGAACATACCTTGTCGCTCGAACATGTTGTGGAATCTTGCAATCGCTTTGCTATCGTTTCTCCATCTAATTGCGGAGGAAAGACACTCTTGATGTTGAAGATATTACAAATTTCACACGGAGATTTCCCCTTTATCTTACTAGCAATAGTCTGGCTGGATAGGTCAATCAGTCCTCTTATTTGAAGATATTCCGAAGCCTGCAAGTAGTAATGCAAAGCTTAAAGAAATGAAAGAGATATAGCATTTTTTTTCTAAGGAGTTGATTGAGCTCTAAGATGATTCTCATTCGAATGAGCAACACTATCTATTGCTATATGGGCATGATTCGTATGATATATAACACTAGTGGCGGAGCCAGGAACCTACAATGCCTTGGAGCAAAATCTTACATATCCTTGGTTTCATACCGGGATGATGTAGCAAATCGATTTATAATCTTTAACACCAGATTGATATCCAACACTTTTAGTGTTTGTTTGTGGTGACATAAGTTCCTCTCTACTATTCTTGAATGAACATTTAGAATTCTCACGAATAAACTCGATGTGAATTAGGTGTAAATCCACTTTAGGCAAAATCTCATAAAACAAAAAAGATATTCAATTGATATAATATCAACTAATGATAGAAAATTGAGGGCATACTTAAGTTGATGAATTTGTTTGTTTCATATACATACAATATGTACATTCTGTGTATGTATGTTGTATTATATAGGAATTTCACTATAGAAAATTTGATAGGAATTGAGTTGTTATTATGGTTAGACAACACGGTTCATTAATAAACCATGGATTTGATTTAGAAAAATCATACCCAAGCCGGTTCTATCAATTGATTGAGGTATAACTTTTCTTAGATATAGTATATGTTTTGGGAAAGTATGCATGTACGTACTCACCAGGATGAGTTCGAAGAGGGCCTCGTGGCTGAAACCAGCGATGAACTCCGCATCCCAGTGGCTCAAGTCGTGGGATCCGGAGGCGTGCATCTTGGAGTAGTCTATCACCTTGGAGAGTGTGTCGCCTCGGACGGAGAGGCGGATGAGGCAGTACTTGATTTCGTCGCCGCCGGCGTCGGAAGGGATGATGTGGTCCTCGGAGTCGTACTTCATCATTATTTTGATTTTCCTGCCGCACTGGGCCTCTGCCTCGGACTCTGACAGCACGAAGTCCACGCCGTCCTCGCTCCGCAACATCACCATCTTCTTCTTTTCCTCCCCCTCCGCCACCATGGGAGAAGCCACCATGCAGAATTGGTTGAGGAGGTCGAGGCGGGGCGGCGGGAGGCGGCGCCGGCGGCCGCCCTGCTTTTTTACGAGGACGAGGCCGGTTGTAAATCTCGACTGAAGCAAACCCTGAACTCGCTGATCCGGGTCGTTTGAGAGGTTGTATCTTTTTTTAATTACTCCTACTATTCTGCAGTCTGCAAGAGGGAAAGGCTGGCGGAAATAGATCTCCCGGCGGTGTCAGACGCGATCTCCTTCCGGAGTTAGATTCCAACCGAAACTGAGGTCGAGAGTCCACACAGAGCTCGGGATCGATCGAGAATCGGACGGAGAGGCGGAGGCAGAGCAGAAAAGGAGAGGGATTTCCCGCGTGGATGCATCGTTCGTGGGTCTACTAGCGCCCAACTGTCTTATGGCGTCCCTGGAGCAGGATCCTCGTCCTCGTCACCGGCAAATCCAAGGCCGCCGTAAGCCACCGCCCCTCCGCCTCTCTGTTCGCCGTGTCCCTCTCTGCTTTAGTTTCATATATATACAAAAATAAATAAATAAATTGGCAGGGGCTGTGCAAAGGCAGTTTGCAAAGATGACCATCTCACTGAATCATGTGCCCCACTGTCATGTTCTATTGGATTGTACAGTACAAGATTGGATTGCCAAGACTGCAATGTTTTGCAAGAATGGCTATGGCCGATTAATTAAATCCCGTTTCTTCTTAGCTAAAAGTGAAACATGTTTAATTTTTGTAATGCAATTGGTGGGCTTGCACAAAAGCTGCACGATGGTCATAACTAGATCTGCATTGATGTACTCGTTCTTGCTGTTTCCTTCGTTGGCGTCTCATGGCACAATTGGTGTTGCAGATGTATCAACTGGTTCATCAGCTAGCAGGGAGGGCTCACCCAGCCACCAAGACGATGCTTCTCAGACTGGCAAAAGAATAAAGAAGGACCTTCCAGAGGTAGGTCATGTAATGCTGATAACAGAATACATAATATATTACTCAAAGAGGCCAAATACCAAGAGAATGTCACCCTCTTGGTTGGCTGATCGAGTGCACAAGGAAAACCATTGACCCCATTTATGAGGAAAACCGCACCGAAAACCATACACTAACAGTAGTAGAAAGAAAATGGATGCCGAAGAAAAGGCGAAGACAAGCCAGCATACGCAGAAGTATCATCACCAACAGAAACACAAACAGATGTGGGGTGTTGACGAGGGGTCACAATACCAAGACTTTATGAGCCTGCTATCCCCATGGCGCGATACAGGAGCATTCGTAATGAACCAGTTCTGATCCCCATGGTGCAATATAGGAGCATCCACAGCCAACGAATTCCCATCCTCACACTGCGATACAAGAGCATTCACAATCAACGAGTTGTGAATCCCCACGGCACGATAAAGGAGCATCCACAATCAACGAGTGTCCATAGCATGACTGCAGGCCCGCGAGAGGGGGCAGGATATTGGAGGGATGCAAGCCTAGAGAGCGCATGCGCACATTACTCCACAAAGACCTTTTGTCTAGTTCATTTACTGCCACTTGCTAAATTAATAAGAGGAGAAATTTCAGGGATAGCAGATGGCTGGGCCAAGCAGATTGCTTTTCCCCGTGTCTCCTCTTTTTTCCCCATGCCTAGAAGATCAAGAGGAAGGTTAGGATATGGAGGAAACAGAGGGCAAGGGTTTCGTGTCATGGATTAGTGTCTCGTGAGGGTTTCTTGTGTAATCTTTCTCATTATGATTTGGAAATTTGAAGCTGACTTTTGCATTTTATCCAAAAATTCATGACATTCATATTTGAAGTCGTGATATCTCGCGCGTTTATCTTGCACTTGATACTTTTGCCTCTGCAATTCAAATCTTGAACTTCTCTACTTGTGCATGCATGATATCTGGCTTCATATATGCTCCTTTCTGCCAATGAAAGATGCTGCGCGTGCTGCTTGTGTTTCTCGCGCGTTTCGAAGTTCATGGAAGTGCCGCCCGTGTTAAATTAGATGTATCGTGACAGCCTAGCCGGGCCTTTCCTTGTAACCGAAGATAGATAGATAGGGATAGAGATGTTTAGTTTATATTCTCTGTTATCTCTTGTAACTAGATATCCATCTCTTCTCTCCCAAGTTTGTAATCTCAACCATCTGTACGCTATCTCTGGGAGTCGCGCCCCTGACTATAAACATGCAGGCGTCGCCCGTAGCGAGGGTACGACGTTTTCCACATGGTAATCAGAGCCTAACTCTTCCCATCTAGCGATCTCCTCCTCCCACCATCGAACCTCCTGCCATGGCCTCCTTGAGCACAGCCAACTCCATCCTCTCTGGCCAGATCACCGAACGCCTTACCAGAACCAATTATATCCTATGGCGTACCCAGATCACACCGCAGCTTCGAGGGGCTGGATTCTTCGGCTATGTGGACGGGAGCATGCCGGAGCCGGCCAAGGTCGTCGTCAGCAAGGACAAGGATGGCAAGGAGGAGACCATCCCCAACCCGATTCACTCGGTTTGGATCCGAGAGGATCAGCAGGTGCTTGGTTACGTTCTGAATAACCTCTCCAAAGAAGTGCTTGTGCAGGTGACTTCGATCGCCCACGCACACGAACTCTGGACAGCATTGGCGGGCATGTTCTCGTCCACATCGCTGTCTCGCGTCAACAACATCCGCGCGTCGCTCACGAACGCGCAGAAAGGACAGCAGTCGGTGGCTTCCTACTTCGCATACATGCGGGGTTTCACCGACGAACTCGCTGCAGCAGGCAAGCCCCTGCAGGATGATGAGTTGATCTCCTATATCCTTAATGGATTGGACATGGATTACCAACCGCTCGTCTCCGCCCTCGACGCCCGGATCGTTCCGGTCACCCTTGATGAGTTGTTCTCCATGATGAGCAATTTTAATCAAAGGGTGGCCCTCTTCCAAGGAGCAGGCGCAGGAGGCGACTTCAAATCCTCTGCAAACGCCGCCACCCGCGGCCATGGCGGGGGCTCACGCCATCGCGGTCCTCCCCGGAGCAGCAAGGGCAAGGGCGGCGGCGGAGGAACAACAGCGGCAGCAACGCTGCACGCAGCAGCGGCGCCCGGCCCTCCTTCCCCAACAACAGGGCCGGCGCAACGGCACCTCCTCCAGCAGCAGGTCCTGCCCCGACACAATCAGATGCCAAATTTGTGGAAAACCGGGGCACTCCACCAAGGACTGCTGGTACCGGTTTGATGAAGATGAGGATGACTCCTCCCAAGATGAGAAGGTGGCCGGAGCTGCTGATAGCTCCTATGGCGTCGACACCAACTGGTACGTCGACAGCGGCGCCACCAATCACATCACTGGCGAGCTGGAGAAGGTGACCATGCGAGAGAAATACCGTGGCAAGGATCACATCCACACTGCCAGTGGAGAAGGTATGAAAATTAGTCACATTGGTCATTCAGCTATTAAAACCCCTCATAGAAAAATCCATCTCCGAAGAATTTTGCATGTACCTAGTGCTTCTAAGAATCTTCTCTCCGTTCATCGCATCGCCATTGACAACCATGTCTTTCTTGAATTTCACCCCTTCTTCTTTTTGATCAAGGATCAGGCAACGAAGAAGGTGCTCTATCGAGGTAGATGCGTTCGCGGGCTTTATCTTTTGATTCCGGAGATTAGAAGATTGAATAAACAAGTTTTTAGTGCCACTAAAGTGTCTTCAACACGATGGCACGATCGATTAGGACATGCATCATTTTCTTTAGTTGAGAGA
Organism: Triticum dicoccoides; assembly: GCF_002162155.2. Classification (NCBI taxonomy): domain Eukaryota; kingdom Viridiplantae; phylum Streptophyta; class Magnoliopsida; order Poales; family Poaceae; genus Triticum; species Triticum dicoccoides. The sequence goes on from NC_041389.1 coordinate 480,455,552, forward strand.
TTGCTTAGGAAAAGTAAGCTCCCGTATGTTGGTGAGCGTGATGTTGAAACAATTTGTGATTCATGCCAAAAGGCAAAAAGTCATCAACTACCGTATCCAATTTCCACTAGTATTTCTACCAAGCCTTTGCAACTTATCTTTTCTGATGTATGGGGGCCTGTACCCTCTTCTGTTGGTAGACATACATATTACGTGAGTTTCATTGATGACTATAGCAAGTTCTCTTGGATCTATCTTCTCAAGGTACGATCCGATGTATTTCAAGTTTTTCTCAACTTTCAAGCTTTGGTTGAACAAAAATTTGATAGCAAAATCATTGCCCTCCAGTCTGACTGGGGAGGCGAATACGAAAAATTAAACTCTTTCTTTCAAAAACTTGGAATATCTATCATGTGTCCTGCCCTCATGCCATCAACAGAATGGGTCTGCTGAGCGTAAACACATGCACATTGTTGAAGTTGGCCTAGCACTCCTAGCTGGCGCCTCCATGCCTCTCAAATTCTGGGACGAGGCTTTTCTTGCTGCAGTACACATCATCAATATGCTACCTAGTCGTGTCATAAACAATGAAACTCCCATGGAAAGACTTCTCCACACAAAACCAGACTACTCAACTCTTCGCGTTTTTGGGTGTGCATGTTGGCCCAATCTTCGCCCCTACAACAACCGCAAGCTTATGTTTCGCTCTAAGCAATGCGTGTTCATTGGATATAGTGCTCAACATAAAGGTGTCAAGTGCCTTGATATTCCTACTGGTCGTGTGTATATCTCTCACGACGTTGTCTTCGATAAAACACAATTTCCATTCTCTAAGCTTCATCCAAATGCCGGTGCACTTCTTCGCCAAGAAATTCTCCTCTTACCACCAAGTCTCGTTGGTTTTGATCACGGGGGAAATAATTCTGATGATCAACTATTGGCTAATTCTCATAACCGTGTGCATGAGTTTTGTGATGATGCAGCTGAAAATTGTGAAGAAAACAGTGAAGAAATCATCCCAAACGCGTCACATTTTATGTGTCCAGCGCTGGGAGACAAATCCTCCTCGGGATCGGCACTACGGCAGTGCAGCAGCGGATCCTCCTCGGGATCGGTGGAACAGCAGGGCGACAGCGCGCTGGAATCTGCGTCGCCCGTCAGGCGCGGCGCCAGCGAATCCACACGCGGCATGCGGCGTCCCTCCATCGGCCTCGACACGGTCTCCGGCCCGCTCCAATCGAGTGAAGACACGCGGGCCATCGAGACTCGCTGGGCCACAAGCGGGCCCCGCCACTACATGCGGCGCCAGCGGCCAAGTCCTCCTCCAAGTGGGCGGGGGTCAGATGCGGATCCCAGCGCCGATCATGTCGTGTCGTCAGGCGCGCGGGCTGGTGGCGCGCGATCCGACGCGGATTCACTTGGGTCCAGGCCATCATTGCACCATGATGGATCGCTGATGGACCCGCAACACGGCGCAGGATTCTCTGCTCCACATGCAACGACGGTGGCGTCCTCTGGAGCAATTTCGGGAGCCACAGAAGATCCCGCCAGTTCGCCCGCTGGTGACACAGGCGTGCCAGCAGGATCTGCTTCGGGATCGCCTTCTGCACATGCGTCAGCAGGATCTTCTACAGCCATTATTCCTCCGCACACACGTCTCCAAAAAGGGGTAACTAAGCCTACCAATTATAAACAAGTTGTTAAGTTTGGTTTAGCATGCTCCACAGGTGAACCTGCTACTGTTGATGAGGCACTCGGTGATCCACGATGGAAGAAGGCCATGGAAGAGGAGTACATGGCTCTCCGAAAAAATAAAACATGGCATCTTGTTCCCCCACGGCGAGATAAAAACTTAATTGATTGCAAGTGGGTCTTCAGAATCAAAAGGAGATCTGATGGAACCATAGACCGCTACAAAGCCAGACTTGTTGCGAAGGGCTTTAAACAGCGATATGGCATTGACTACGAGGACACGTTTAGTCCCATTGTTAAAGCCGCCACTATTCGCCTTGTATTATCTATTGCTGTTTCCAGGGGATGGAGCCTTAGACAGCTAGATGTACAGAACGCGTTCCTTCATGGTGTTCTGGAAGAGGAAGTATACATGAAGCAACCTCCTGGGTTCGAAAGTAAAACCAAACCATCCTATGTGTGCAAGCTTGACAAAGCTCTATATGGACTGAAACAAGCTCCCAGGGCATGGTACTCACGACTCAGTCAGAAACTACAAGCACTTGGTTTTGCTCCTTCAAAGTCTGACACATCCTTATTTATTTACAATAAGTCAAACACCTCTATATTTGTTCTTATTTATGTGGATGATATAATTGTCACGAGTTCATCTGATGAAGCTGTGTCAGGATTATTAAAGGACTTGAGTGTTGAGTTTGCCCTTAAAGATCTGGGAGACCTACACTTCTTCTTGGGGATTGAAGTCAAGAAACATGGAGACAGTCTTCATCTCTCTCAGGAAAAATATGCTGCTGATCTGGTAAGGAGAGTTGGGTTGCAAGGATATAAGCCTTCACGAAAAATTGTCACTTGCCGAAGGAATATCTTTGAGTCAGAAAGACAGTACCAGATACAGAAGTTTAGTGGGAGCACTTCAGTACTTGACATTAACAAGGCCTGGCATTTCTTTTGCTGTTAACAAAGTTTGTCAGTTCCTTCATGCTCCTACCAACACTCATTGGACTGCTGCGAAACGCATAGTGAGATATGTGAAAAATACTATGAATCTTGGTCTTACTTTCAACAAGTCCTCCTCCACTCTTGTTAGTGCTTTTTCTGACTCTGACTGGGCAGGATGTCTAGATGACAGACGCTCTACTGGTGGTTTTGCGATATTCTTTGGGCCAAATCTGATATCCTGGTGTGCAAAGAAACAAGCCACTGTGTCAAGGTCAAGTACAGAAGCTGAGTATAAAGCACTAGCAAATGCCACAACAGAGATCATTTGGGTTTAGTCCATGTTGAGAGAGCTTGGTGTGAAACACACACAAGTCCCATGTCTATGGTGTGATAACCTTGGTGCCACCTATTTATCTGCTAACCCAGTGTTTCATGCCAGGACAAAACACATTGAAATAGACTTCCACTTTGTCAGAGAAAGGGTGGCTAACAAGCAGTTGGAAATCCGCTTTGTGCATTCACGAGATCAGGTTGCAGATGGTTTCACAAAGGCATTGCCTACAAGGAATCTTGAGGAATTCAAGCGTAATCTCAACTTGACCAAGTTGTGATTAAGGGAGGGTGTTAAACGAGATGTATCGTGACAGCCTAGCCGGGCCTTTCCTTGTAACCGAAGATAGATAGATAGGGATAGAGATGTTTAGTTTATATTCTCTGTTATCTGAGTAAATTGCAAAAAACCACCACAATTGGGGACCCTAATTCAGAAAACTACCGCCTTTCGTTTTTTTTCAAAAAACCACCAACATTGTGCTGACACTTTTCAGAAAACACTGATAGATTGATTAGAAAGTTTTAAGTGGAAATCTGATGACTGGGACCCGCTGTCAGGTGCCACTTGTCTCAGGGCAAGACGGCAGCCGTCACGCGCCGTTAGAACATTTGGCAAAAAAATATTGCTCCTTCTTCTACCTACCGTCGTCGCCGCCGCCACGAGAGCTCAGCACGCGCACCGCCGCCGTAGAGCGCGCCCTCTACATCGCCGACGAACCACCGCGCCGGGGTCCTATTTCTCCTTCCCCGCGGCTCCCGCCCGTGCAGATCCGCGCTAGCACCCTCCGCGTGGATGCCAGCGCTTATGCCGGCTCGGCAGACCGCAGACCACCTGGTCCACCTCGTCACCGGCGCGAATCCTCCAGCGCCGGCCCCCGGCGCCGCCACCTCCAGCTCCCCCCGCACGCTTTCCATCCTCCTTCTGCCGTGACGTGCTCCATGACACGCTCGCCGCCGGCTGCGGACCGAGCTGCGCGCCCGGACAGCAGCCTCTCCAGCCGCGCTCGCCGCCCGGGGATGGAACGAGACGCGCGCGCCGGACAGACTGCCGCGGACCGAGCCGCGCGCCACCACCTCCAGCTCCTCCCCACGCGCTTGCCCTCCTCCTCCCGTCTCCTGCTACAGGCCATGCTCACTGCCCACCGCGGACCACCAAGCTGGAGCAGTTGATTCTCCCGACCACATCGGACACTATTCTACTCGATTGGTGGCTTGGCCACGTTGGAGCGGGAACGCATCTCGCTCCTGGTTGCTACATGCTCAGTTCGGGAGAGGCGGAGAGCTGCAGGCCGCTCCAGCAATGGCAGCATCCTGCCAAGTGCACATTGTGCACACAAGATGTTCGAGAGAATGCGAAAGAGAGAGAAGAGTGTGTGTGCACATTGACAGGTGGGGCCTACGCCCAGTTTAACGGCCCAGTCAAACAAGGTCAAGTTTTGTTGCCAGGTCCGCACTGACAGCGGGCCCCATCTGTCAGATCCGGCGTCAATACACATTTAGTGACCAATCAGTGTTTTCTGAAAATTGTCAACACAATGTTGGCGGTTTTTTGAAAAAAAACCCCGAAAGGTAGTGGTTTTTTGAATTAGGGTCCCAATTATGGTGGTTTTTTGTAATTTACTCCTGTTATCTCTTGTAACTAGATATCCATCTCTTCTCTCCCAAGTTTGTAATCTCAACCATCTGTACGCTATCTTTGGGAGTCGCGCCCCTGACTATAAACATGCAGGCGTCGCCCGTAGCGAGGGTACGACGTTTCCCACAGTCCAAACCTGAGCTTTCGTATGGAAACAGTGGGCTACAATGTAAATGCACGTGGAGAGAGTAAACTAACAAGAGATTACAACAGCAGAGTTGGCCGTATTCTGAGAAGCCACTCGGGCGTCGGTGTGAAGACACTCCACCTTGAATTCTATGGTCCATATGATGGCGACACCAATTCTTGTCTAGATAGTTGCCTCCAGACTGCCATTGCACCGGGGATAGAAGGACTCTCCCTTCGACTGTTATCTGATGGGTGTCGGAACTCCGTACGTGATCTAACATTTGTAGGTTGTGCCTTCCACCCCACCGTAGGCTTCGGTTGCATGAGAAGCCTGACGAATCTGTCTCTGAGTTTTGTGCATATCACGGGGGATGAGTTGGGGTTCCTTTCAGGTTCTTTTGGTTTGGAGCTATTGGAACTCAGCTGCTGCCGTGAGATAATTTCCTTGAAGGTACCTTGCTTGCAGCGTCTCAGGTTTCTGAGAGTGTCCCATTGTGACATGCTGCAAGTGATAGAAAGCAAAGCTCCAAATATCTCCAGTTTTCACTTTCATGGTGATCAACAAGTACAACTATTACTCGAAGAATCATTGCAATTGAAGAAAATATTCATATCACATTCATGTGTTCTCAGTTATGCTTGTTCCATGCTTCCGTCCACCATGCCAAATCTTGAAAATCTTACTATATATTCGGTGCTTGATGAGGTATATACTCTACAACTTTTAGGTGTATGCATATGACTGCAGGTAGTTATTATATAGCAATGGGGTTTAATCTTAGACATTTTTATGCAAGGTGGATAGTCCGCCAATGCTGCCAAGAAAATTCCTCCACCTCAAATATTTGAATATTAAAATATGGAGATGTACCTTTCCTCTGGCCTGTGATATTCTCCTGTTCATTTCTTTCCTTGATGCATGTCCTTGCTTGGAGACCTTCGACCTAAATGTAAGCACCTGTTCGCCCTACTGCAATATTTATTAGTGACTACTCCCTCTGTATCAAAATATAAGGCGTTATGCGTTTTTTGACACTAAAAACGCCTTAACGCCTTATATTTTGATACAGATGGAGTATCATTTAGAGCTATGAATTTAAGTATGTTGGCTTTTCATCTACAGGCACCAAGGTGGAGACAAGATCACGATGATTCGATCGTTGAAGATCCCTCACATTTGGGGAGGATTCCAGGACGCTATGACAATCTGAGGCGCGTGAAGATCACCAATTTTTGCGCCACAAACCTCTTGGTTCAGCTCACATGTCATATTCTGGAGCATACACCATCGCTCGAGTGCCTCACACTGGACATAACTGATGGCTGGCCAAAGTGTTTCGATAAAAGAATTGGCAAATGCTACGTGAGCAGGGCTACTCTTGTGGAAGCCCCTAAAACGCTCGAGGCTATCCGGACTTGCATCGAGGGAAAAGTTCCCTCCACAGTCGAGTTAAATGTTCTGAAGCCGTGCAACCGATGCCATGATGTTGACTATTAGGTGTCAAGCTATCGTGATTACGGAATGAACAGTTATACTGTATAATTTTTAGATGGATTTTCCTTTGCAAAAATGTTGTTCAGAGCCATGGTCTGAAAAACGTCTCTCTTGTGCTTTGCTCAATCTGTCCATTTTGGTAGCCCTATAGTATCAAACCTCTCTGTCTTGTTTGTTCCTTTTCCAGCGGAGCTCTAGGCTTTTATTTGAGCCCAAACATAGTGGCTAAATAGAGTTAGTAGTATCCCTAAATAGTGTTCAGTAATGAGATTACGACCCTATGAAAATGAAAAGGTCGGCCCAGATGGCTACAGAGGCCTGTTTCTTGGTCCTGCTTGCCTCGATTCAGCAGCAATTCAGCAACCAGTCTTATGTATAGCCAGGCTTATGATTAATATTCCCTGGTTAATTTTCATGTCTTTCTTGTTCGGGGTTATGGATCAGGAACATAGGATTCAATCCAAGCATGAGCACTATGGTTGCATTGTGATTTGTGGATCTTCTATTCTATGGAGGAAACTTTGCACTTGAGACTACTGTGGAGTCCATGCATTTGAGACTTGGTGTGGTTGAGCTCGTGGTGGAGTCGATGCACTTGGTACTTAGCGTGGTTGTGGACTTGTGGTGATCTTGAGCTTGATGCATTTTTTTGGAGCTTGATGCATTAGCTGCGGAGAAACTTTTTAGTTGGATTGGATCCTAATCATCATGGAGCAGAAGTGCCCAAAATACAGTATAACTGAACTGATGCTCCCTAGGCGAGGGAGATACCATCGACATGCCATCTGGGATAGGGGAGTTGAGAATATGCCCGAATGGCGTGGAAATCGGTTTGATGTTAACTTTTCTCCAGATGTTGGTAGCGGCGGGGCAGCGAATGGGAAGGTGGAGGCGGTCTTCGTCATCATGTGCACAACATGGGCACAATGCATTGGGTAGTCTATTTTACGCAATGGTCATTACGAGTCGTGGCATTGGTTAGTCTATTACGCAATGAAGCTTGATCCCATTACGAGTCGTGGCATTTGATTTTTTTAACTGATATGTTTTTATTTTGACAGCCTGCCGCCCGGATTCTTGGGATCCAGTTGTCACGCCTAATTTCGGTAATGTACACAGACTTTTTGGCCTCTAGACCTTATTTCTTAAGTGAATGGATACTGGTGTGGATCCTTTCTGAATGGATACTGGTGTGGATCCTTTCTGAATGGATACTGGTGTGGATGTGTCTTTCTGAATGAATGTGCACTTTTAATTAATTTCCTTCTGAATAGAGACTACAGTCATCTGAATGGCTGATCAGCTTTCGGTTTGTGAAACGGAATTCGGTTCTTGCTGTGGCTATGTTTTGTCCAGAATGCTAGATGCAAGCCCACGTGGTTAGAGCATGTCTAGCCATTCCCTCAAATCTTTATAACAAGAGGCAAATTGTGTCCTGAATTTTTCTGTGAGCGACCCATTTGCCTTCACCAGCCGGGTGTTGGGGACGTGTTCTTGTTGGTCAGTATCGATCATTGGTGTTTTACCTTGACACTTGTTTTGGTCCTGACCTGTTTTGCTCTGCTTTTGAAATACTTGCGAGCTGATCCGCCCCGTGGTCTCTGCTTCATTCTGTGTATTAAGTGGTCTTCTTGATATTTATCAATCGTTATGCCTCATATCACCACTTTTTGAGCTGGAGAATTGATTCGTTATACCGTATCATAATAAATGATATGCTACTATATTATAGTACTAACACTTGGATTAGTGAGAGAGAGAGAAACGTACATATTTCTGTGAGATCTCTGTGATGAGTAGTCGGATCACTACTACATGTTTCTGTGACATAGTACAACAGTGTACATGATGCAATCAAAATGAACATGCTCTCACAGGAACATGCATTCCGGAGTGTACAGGATAGGATGGCCTTGTGCTATCTACTCCCTCTGTTCTCAACTTAGATATGTTCTTATTTTGATAGAATCCTGCCGCTTGGATATCTTCTTATTTTAAGAGTAAATTTATTCCAGGGCCAAAGACTTGTACATGTTCAGTTTAGTACTGTATTGAACTAGTTTTGCTTTGACAATTGTGGTTGGCTGATGTATCTCTGCTGCTAACTCTGCTTATCTGCAAGTAGAAGTAGTAGTAGTAGTTTCTGTGGTACTACTGTATGTATCTCTGCATTTGTATTTTATTATCTGCAAGTAGTAGGTCTTGTTTTACATGTATTATGCTTAGTTGATTACTATGTTCCGGCGATACTTGACGAAATCTACTATTATGCTTTCATATGTATTACTCCCTCTTTAAATAGAACTAATGTTCATCTAGCAAAGCTATTTGCTGTAACAGTTTTTCTCAAGGCACTCTAATATTCATCTCTTTTTGTTTCATTAGGTTCTCAAGCACCAAAAGAAGGCACAATAAACAAGCCGAATGGATAAATTTCTCCCAGGTTCTCAATGCTAGATGACCATGACACCAAGAGATGGATACATTTGTTTGCATTATCTTTGTTGCAAAATGATGTTGTGGCTGTGATGAACTGTTTGCTGTGAAAGATTATGTTGTTATGATAAATTATGAATGCTGGGATTTGGGATTCAAAGTCATGCTGTTATGATAAATTATGTTGTTGCCGTGATGAGATATTGCTTTCAAGTCATGCAAAATTATGTTGTTGGGAAAACTGCTGCTAAATTATGAGATGTTGATTTCAAGTCATTTTTTCAGGTAATTCTGTAGCAAGGATATAAGGGGAGTTTGTTACATTGTAAAGATTGGATTTTTAAATGTTTTACATCATGTTATGTCAACATGACAAACCCTTTCTACCAAATAGAAATTTTAAACAAAGAGGATTGTGAAAGTAAGGGTTTTGAGGATTCAAGGGGTTTTGAGGGGATTGGGTGGAAGAGGGGAATTCACCAAATCCCCTGAAATCCCCCCCCTCCCAAAACCTCTACAATCCCCTCCTATAAAATGAGGCCTAAAGGGTAATAGGGACATTTCATAGTTCATACCCACTTCCGTATGTGTATATGCCATACATCGTAGAGGACCTAGTACTGGGCCGGCCCACTAACATGAACCGATATAAGGAGGCGCAAAAGTAACGATGGCACGCGCTCCATGTGCTCTGAAGTTAATTGGAGCTGCTAGCCACTTGATCGGCCAGCTCCATGTGCTCTGAAGGCAGCGCAGGTTTTTTATGTACACATTCAGAAGCGGCCTTTTTTGTTTAGAAACAACGTTTACAAAATTCCGCATTTCAATGAATTCTTTTGATATTTTTTTAAATACCGAATATTTTTTAGGCTATGTGAACAATTTTTAAAACAGAAAAGTTTTCCGGAACTACAAAAAAAATTGAGAAGACGGACATTTTATGAAATCTACGAACTTTTTTAATACATAAACATTTTCTAAATCTGTGAACAATAATTAATAAGAGAACATTCTTTTGAGAACACAAATAATATTTCAAAAACTAGAGCGCATTTTAAAATTCTGAAATCATTTATAAAAAATAGGGAAATAGAAATTATGATTTTTTTTAAAAAATTGTTCACATGAGAAAATTTTGAAATGCTGAAATTTTATGAAAACACGAACGAATTTTGAAATTCTAAACATTTTTTAAAAGAGTGAAGGAAATACCGGTGCTTGAACGCTCAGATGGGTCAGCCCATCCTATGATTGTGTCTACGATTGCCTAACTATTTGCTGTGACGTGCGGCAAATAGGAAATTCCATACTTTCGGGGCGTAGCGTCAATTAGATGGCGCCACGCACAAGAGGCCGCCAGACTAGGCCGGCCCTTAGGTCGCGCGGGAAATCAGGGGAAATCACCGAAAATAGAATGGTAGTGCGATGGATCGAACGTTGTAGCTCTTGCTACTGACTGCTCGTCGCTAGCGACAAGAGCTGATAGGCTTTAGTATCTAACTAGGAAACTTGGACTACAAGAAATATCCATCAGCGACCGGTTTACGGTAGTGAACAAGTCTTTTTTCCACTATTTATTTTTCTTTTTTCTTCAGTTAGTTATTGGTTTATTTTACATTTTCATTGTTATTTTTATTTTTTCTTTTAAAAAATACACGCATTTTTATTTCTTTAAAAAAATTCAAAAAATGTTCGCCTTTTCAAATTTATCCATAAAATACAAGTATTTGCATTTTTTAAAATTGTACAAAAATTTCCAAAAAAATGTTTGTGTCTTTCAAAATTGCTCAAAATATCAAAACAGGAATATTTCTAAAAAGAGCGAACAATTTTTTTAAAGCATGTTAAAAGACCAGAAGGTTTTGTTTGAAAGCATGTCGTTTTTCTACATCACTCAAATGACCTCAAGTTTTTTCATTGGCTTGGATGACTAATTCAAATCACTATGCCAAGTTGTTTTCGTTTTCGATAAAAATTTCCATTTTCTGGAGTTTTTCGATAAATGGCCGGACGTGTCGCAACTTGGATACGGTTTCAGGAATCGTTAAAATGGATGCCTACCATGGGCATGCCCACCAGCTTACAAAAGTTGGGGTCATCTCAAGGATATCCAATAATAGACCATATTGAACGAAAGTGTTCGAGTAGGCCAGAAGACTCCGTCTGAGAGCACGTTGTTTCTTGATATTCTTGAAAATGGGCCCAATTTTTTTCCATGACCAATTCAACGCACCATGCCAAGTTTGTTTGGCTTTTCACAAATTACGCATTTTCTAGAGTTTTCTCGGTCAAAAAAGGCCGATAAATTGTCGGACATCTCACAATTTGCATACGGTCTCAGAAATCGTCTAAAATTGACATGGATGCGTAACATGAGAATGCCTACCTGCTTGCAAAAGTTGTGGTCATTTCATGGATGTCCAAAAATATACCATATTCAATGAAGGGTGTCGGGGTAGGCCAGAAGACTCCGTCTGAGAGCACATTATTTCCAGACATCTTGTAATGGTCCCAATTTTTTTCATTGATTTTTATGACCAATTCTAGGCATCACGCCAAATTGTTTGGGTTTTCGACAAGTTTTACATTTTCTGAAGTTTTCTCGATGAAAAAAAGGTCGATAAATGACGTGACATGTCGCAACTTGCATAATGTGCCAGAATCCGTTCAAACCTGGCATGGATGCCTACCATGGGATGACCATCTGATTATAAAAGTTAGGGTCATTTTAATGATGTCCAAAAACACCATGTTCAACGTAGGGTGATCAAATACACCAGAAGGCTCCGTTCGAGAGCACGTTCTTTTCCAATATCCGTCAAATGGCCCCATTTTTTCCATATCCTTGTATGACCAATATAAGGCACCATGCCAAGTAGTTTGGTTTTTTTACAAGTTTTGTATTTTCTGGAGTTTTTCTGGTGAAAAAAGGCCGATAAATCACCAGGCATGTCTGGTGTCGAAAATTAGTCAAACCAAACATGTATGTCTAACATGTGCATGCCCACGTGCTTGCAAAAGTTGGGGTGAGTGCTAAGATTTTGAAAATAACACTAGGTTCAATGAAGAGTGTTCAGGCAGGAAAGAGTTCGTTTGAGAGCACCTAGTTTCTCGACATCCCTTAAATGTCCCCATTTTTGTCATGGCCTGGTATGACCAATCCAATGCACCATGCCAGGGTTTTTTTGACGAAAAAGCAGCATGGTGCTGATTTTCATAATGCAGTGGGGGAAGTAAACAGGTACAGAGAACTGGAAAGAGAGAAAAAAAGAGAGATCCATACAAGGCGCCAGCAGCCTTGCCTAAATACACTGGCCAAGAAACCCAAACTCAAGGCGGCTAAAAGAAACTTGTCATGGGGGCTAAACCCGCCTGAACCCATACTTTGCCTTCGTCGAAAATTCTCGTGTGTACTTGAGATGTCGTGCAAGCTCGAGCATTGAAGATCCTGTCATTCCGCTCCTTCCAAATGCACCAGGAGACCAATAAGCAGGTGGCCTTCCAGAGTAAATAGCATAAAACTACTACTTTACAGGCTAGGGTTCCAAAAAACTATCGGTTTTTATTTTTTTTTCATATAACTACCAAATGAGTGGTCGGCTGTTTCAAAAAATCCAAAATGCATGTTGCTTAAACATTAAACCTATTTATGACAGATCAGGCCCATCCCTAAACGAACCGTTTGTTTGACCGGTTATTTGACCGTTAACTGACATCAGGGCCCCACATGTCAGCCATGGAGCAAATTATCAAAGAGATTTCTTAAAAAGCCCCACCCAGGCGAACAGAGGACGAGGACCAGATCGAGGGGGAAGAAGAACTGCTCCCTCCGCCGCCCGCCTGCCGCCGGCGATCACCGGAGCTCAACCCCGGCCATTCCTCCGACCCACCTCCTCCGAGATCTCCACACCCAGCGCCGAGCCAGCGGCCGCCTCATGCTGCGCTCGGCCACGCGTGGACCTATCCCACAGGCGACTCCCGAAGATGCGTACGGAAGGGAAGAGGTTTGCCGGAGATGGCGGCGGCTCCAGGGCAGGCGGCGACGACTCCAGGCGTCGCCCCATGGTGGCGCAGCGGCGACGACTCCAGGCGTCGCCAAATGGTGGCGTGGCGGCGACCGCAGGCGGAGCGCCATGGCAGAAGGCGGCGACCCCAAGCGGAGCGCCATGGCGACGCGGCGGCGACCCCAGGCCGCGCCATGGCGGTGCGCCGGCGACCCCAAGCGGCGCGGCGGCGACCCCAGGCAGAGCGTCGTGGCAGCGTGACGGCAGCAAGTCCATGGCCAGGACATGGTGGTCGGATTGCTCTGCCTGGGTCCAAGGACCCGATTGCTTTTAAAAAATAATTATAGGGACTTGATTGCTTTTTCAAAATATTTGGGGGGGGGGTATTCTGTAAAAATCTATGAAAGAGACATTGACATGTGGGCCCCATATATCAGTTAACGGTCAAACACACGGTCAAAGAGACGGACCGTTTAGGTGCGGACCCGACCTGTCATAAACAGGTTTAATTTTTAAACAACATCCATTTTGGGTTTTTTGAAACAGTCAACCACCCTTTGGTAGTTATTTGAGAAAAAATAAAAACCGGTAGTTTTTTGGAACCCTAGCCTGTAAAGTAGTAGTTTTATGCTATTTACTCGGCCTTCCAAGTAGCCCTGTTCGCACGCGGCAGCGATCGCGTCTGGCTTCTGAAGCGCATCCGCAGGCAGGCAGCAGTGGGCATTGCCAGGCCCGAGAACGGGCTGCCCAGAGGGTGCGCCATATTTTTACCAGACCTGCATAGAAAACGGGCAGGCCGCAATAAGGTGGTGCGCCGTCTCCGGCGCCGCGCGGCAAAGCGAGCAGACCGGGTCATGAGGGATGTGTCGGCGCTGGAGATTGTCCGCCGTCAAGCATTTTCCCCGCAGCAGAATCCAGGCGAAGGATTTGGCCTGCGGTGCCGCCTTGGCTGACCAGATGATCTCCTTCTCGTTAGTCGGGATAGACCCATGAAACATCTTGTGACATGCTGAGGCCGCCATGTACTTGCCATCCGAGGTCCACTTCCAGCGAAGAGTGTCCGGCGCTCCCTCCCGGAGCGAGATGCTCGAAGCCACCTCCCAGAGCTCGCATAGTTGGTGCAGCACTGTGGCGTTGGGGCTTGGCTTCACATACTTGAGCCATGCATTGCCTTCAAGCGTCGTCCGGAGCGTAAGCCGGCGCCTGTTGCAGTGCGCGAAGAGCTCCGGCCAGCGGTCCGCCGGCCGGCATCCCAGCGCCCAGTGTGAGCGTCAGAAACTAGTCTGCCTCCCATCGCCGATGATTATTTCCGTCAATGCTCTTGCTCTGAATATACCCTCGGCTGCCGGATCGTGGGGCACCATGCCAGGTTGTTTGAGTTATCAATAAGTTTTGCATTTTTTTGGAGTTTTATCGGTTAAAAAAGACCACTAAATGGTCGGATGTGTCACAACTTGCATACGGTGTTGAAACTCGTTCAAACCTGGCATGAATACCTATCATGGGCATGCCCACCCACTGGTACGCGTTGGTTCTATACAAACGGTTTAAAACCCCTTTCGCGACGGCATTTGGAACCGTCACCTAGTGAGTGCGGACGATTGGGGGGGGGGGTCCTTCCCACACAACCTAGAAATCGTCGGGGATATGCCCTCCTGGCACACACGCACGTCAAAATGAGGTCGTGTGCGACCGGCGAGCAACCAAATGCGGTTATACGTACATTAGTGCTAAAAAAACAATTATACAGGCAAAACCATTTCCGGTCATAAGTACAACCCACACGGTTAGTCCCCGCGAAACTTTTCCATTCATATATACATCCACACAGTCGCTGCAAGGAAAAGGTTTCCATTCATAGGTACATCACACACAATTTTCCCCGTTAAATCGTTTGTGATGACGTTCCCATCGCACACAATATTAAAAAAATTATTGTTTGCGTTATTGAATGCATCACACACGCTGCGTAGAAGAAACTGTGTGGCAAAGGCTATCCATCACACACAGTTTTCATGCGGTAAACATTTGCGCAAGGTGGCCTAACGCAAACAGTTTTGAATAGAATGTCGTGTGCGATTGTTCATCGATCCAACACGGTTTATTTCTAGAAACTGTGTGTGTTGCCTTAGGTCATCGCCCACGATATTTTCTCAATAACCGTTTACAATAGTAAAAACCAATTAGCAGGCTAATTCACCATTAACAGGCTAATTGACCTATTATTAATAATTCATTTATTAATCTAATTGAGATTCATATTAAACACATAATATATTTCATTCCCATATTAAGGAAACATGATTTTATAATTAAAATACATCAGAGTACAACATGATAGCTTCAACATTCAGCTACCCCATTATACAACTGCACCAACACCAAGTTTCACATGACCTTTTAAAATTAGCATCATAGACGGTACACAGACAAATGCATCTCATTGGGAAAACTGCTGAAATGGAAGGCGAATATTAAGCCCTCATTGATGTTGAAGGTCTTTGCAACTTTAGGCCAGTGCCTGTCGATGATTGACCGTCCATCTTTCGTCCTCTTCAGAAACACTTCAATATTGAACCGTGGGTGTTGTATGAAAACCTTCCTCGTCTCCTGACCATAGAGGTGGTTTGAGAGGTAATCATCAGTGAACTACTTTGGAAAAGGCTGAAAACAAGGATGTGCATAAATATCTTCTCTATATTGGAAATGGGGCAAAGGAATAAAAAAGACAAGATGTAATAGTTAATACCATCTTGTAGTGAACTGATGTCTTCTTCATTGTGGAGACAAAGATCTTATTATTTTTTGTCGCCAATTTCGTTATCCTAACAGTCTTTCTGAGTTTCTTGACTTGATTGATATTCATGGACAACTCACTTCCCCATATGCAAAAAGGGTCGAACAGTGGGTCAAAACCTCTGACAGCAGTACCTACATGTGCAAAACTAGATTGTTAAAAACCTAAGTATTAGAATGGTTCCTGCAATTGCACAATAATGTGTTATTAGACAACGGACCATGCACGTGATAACCTCGATTGTAAACCTCAGTGTTTCTCATTATATTGTTCCTTGCAACACATATAAGGTAGTTAGTCACCAGGTTAAGTAAGGGTTCACATGCTAATATGTTGATGAAAAATAAGCACATTGCAGATTCATCGAATTAATTCAAGCCACATGGAATACCCATTTATGCAAACCAAGCAAGATTAAAAACTAGGAAATATAGCACTTGTATATGTTTCTCATGTATTAAGTTCAGCCAAATTCAATTGATTCCTCACATGTAGAACAATAAAAAATTCCAACCACGACAATTGGACATCGCATTGCAGAATTGAACCAAGCAGTTAACTAAACACCACAAAAAATGAGCCAAACATTAACTGATCACCACATTGCACAATATAACATACTCCTAATAGAAGATCAGACAGTCAACCGAACCAAGCATGCTTAACAACTTGGAAATATAGCAATTGTATTTGTTTCTCATGTATTTAGTACAGCCAAATTCGATTTACTTCTCACATGGTATACAATAACAGAATGCACCCACAAGTATTGAACATCGCATTGCAGAATTGAACCAAACAGTTGCCTGAAAACGACAACTAATTAACCAAACAGTTAATAAGTGAGCACCATACTGCACGACATATAGAACATATACACAGGAGCAACAGATTGCATGGTAAAATTAGATAGCACAATTCACTAGAATTTGTTAAGGAAAGGCAGGAGCAGCACACGTAATGGGTAAACCGAGCATGCTTAACCGGCGTAGCTAGCAAATGGCAAGGTGCTCCTCCAAGATCCGGGGTCGGCATGAATGGTAGCCATCACATGACCTCATCCGCGCATGCGGCCATGATTTGCTAATCCGCTGCAAAATGCTCCTTGAGATCCTAGCTATACTGCGTGCACCATGGCTTAGGATGGCGCTTATTTGGTGGAGGGGTCGGTGGTTTGGGTGGAAGGTGTCGCGCTCGCGCTGGCGGTCGGGGCATGTGGGATGTGGAAGGAGGAGGAGGACAGGGTTTGGGTGTAGATTACTTGCCTGGATAGGCGAGGCCGAGCAGCGTGAAGGAGGGTCGCCGGCGAGGAGGCGACACTATAAGCAAGGAGCGAAGGTTTTAACTTGGAAAGGAAGGCGGAAACAGGGAAATATGGATTTTGGTAAGGGGGAGGGGGAGGGGAGGTAGATATTTCCGCGGAAGCGAAAAATTTGGAATCGCTTCAGCGAAAAATTGACGCGCAAAGTGTCATCAGACACGGTCCCGTATTCAGAACTGTGTACGATATGTGAACATCACAAACAGTTCAGATAGCTTAACCCGTGTGCGGTGAGTTTGAACGTCAAAAAAATTGGTTCCAATTTTCCTGGTTACAGTGCTCATCCACGTCATTGCATAATTTGGGTACACAAAGGAGACTACAGCACACCCACACTTCTTAATCAAGCAAGTTCAGCAATTAAACAGAGCTAGCTGGCCTAAACATTACTCTAAAAAATTAAAGACCGACGCTCTTAATTAAATAAAACAAAGAGTACTACTACGGCTGGTGCTCGTCGATCTCCGCTGCCTCCTCCATGTCCAGCTTGCGCCTGACGGTCGACTGGGGAAGGGGCTGCATGGCATCCATCGCAACATACTCGGCAAGCATCTCGCCATCCGCGTCCGCCATCTTTTTGGAAAAGGCCGCCATGAGCTGGGCGTGGGCGGCTGCCATCTAGGCTTTGACGGGCTCTGTCATGGCAAGGTATGCCGCACAGGAACGAACGGCTACTCGAACGCTCTCGGCGATTGCCAACTCTTCGGCCGTGGGTTGTCGACCGTTATCGGAGAAGCTTCTTTCAATATGTGCGGTGACCGCCACGAGCTGGGCGTGGGCATCCTTGACATGGTCCTGGGCGGCCTCCATTGGGGCTAACGCCGCCACTGCGGAATGGACAGCTGCTGTGCCGCTCTCGCTAGTTGCTATCCCCGAGGCAGATGTTGCTGCCGCCGCTTGAGAAGCAACATCGGCCATTTGTGCTGCCTTGGCCGCCTGGTCGCAGATTCCGGTCGCCCTCACGAAGCTTGTTAGCACGCGCCTGGTGGCTGCAGCCGCGCTCTTGCCGGAGTGGGCTGCCGAAGTTGCCCTCGGGACACGGGTCCACGTCCCCATCTTTCACCAGCGACGATTGAACAGTGAAATAATATTTGGGGAGCGAGCTAGTGTGCTTGACACGCTGGCTATGGACTGTAGCCGATGAACCTTCTCTTGTAAGCCATAGGCGTACTATACACCGACGGTGCTCCAGGATATTTTGTACTGCATCTCACACGGCTGGTGATAATAAACTGTGTGGGATCTACTTGATTTTAATTACATAATGGGGTCACAACTACAAGGATGGTGTTTGAATTGCTAGAACTTCTATCTATAGTGAACATGCAACTATAGGTGTGTCGTCAAAATTTTTGGAATTATTCAGGGTTCGTTTGGATATTTTTATACGGTAACTTGTTTTTCTAGGCATTTCAGGTGCACAATTAAAAGTTAAACCACATGCACATGCTCCGATGCACCAAAATGGGTTGTAAAATGATATATGTGTCCATGGGTTGATGCTTACATCCCATTCAAGAAATGGGGATGAATTTCAAACACCACGGTGATAACCCACAAATGTAGGGGATAATTGTAGCCTCTTTTGATTAGTAAGAGTGTCGAACCCAACGAGGAGCTAAAGGTAGAACAAATATTCTCTCAAGTCCTATCTACCACTGATACGACTCTATGCACGCTTAGTGTTCGCTTTACCTAGAACAAGTATGAAACTAGAAGTACTTTGTAGGTGTTGTTGGATAGGTTTGCAAGATAATAAAGAGCACGTAAATAAAAGCTAGGGGCTGTTTAGATAAAGAAGCAATAAAGTAAATATAGCGAGTGTGGAAAAGTGGTGTTAGGAGTTGTGAAATTGTCCCTAAGCAATTGACTACTTTACTAGACCGATAGCAAGTTTTATGTGGGAGAGGCATAAGCTAACATACTTTCTCTTCTTGGATCATATGCACTTATGATTGGAACTCTAGAAAACATCCGCAACTACTAAAGATCATTAAGGTAAAACCCAACCATAGCATTAAAGTATCAAGTCCCCTTTATCCCATACACCACAACCCCCTTACTCGGGTTTATGCTTCTGTCACTCAAGCAACCCACTATAAGCGAATCATGAACGTATTGCAACACCCTACAGCGGGAATCCCTCACGCTTGCGCGACACGGAGGGCACAATAGGACAACAACATAACGACAAGCAAATTAAACCAATCATAGCAATTCATCAATCACCGATAGGACAACAAAAATCTACTCAGACATCATAGGATGGCAACACATCATTGGATAATAATATGAAGCATAAAGCACCATGTTCAAGTAGAGGGTACAACGAGTTGCGGGAGAGTGGACCGCTGAATATAGATGGGGGAAGGTGATGGAGATGTTGGTGAAGATGGCGGAGGTGTTGGTGAAGATCGCGGTGATGATGATGGCCCCCGGCGGTGCTCCGGCGCCATCAGAAGCAAGGGGGAGAGAGCCCCCCTTCTTCTTCTTCTTCTTCTTCTTCCTTGACCTTCTCCCTAGATGGGAGAAGGGTTTCCCCTATGGTCCTTGGCTCCCATGGCTTGGGAGGGGCGAGAGCCCCTCCGAGATTGGATCTGTCTCTCTGTCTCTCTCTGTTTCTGCGTTTTTAGATCCTTCCCCTTTACCGTTTCTTTTAAATCCGGAGACCCGTAACTCTGATTGGGGTGAATCTTTCGCCCAGATTTTTCTCATAAAATTAGCTTTCTTGCGGCAAAAGAAGAGCATCAACCGCCTTACGGGTGGCCCACGAGAGTGCCAGGCACACCCAGGGGGAGGGCGCGCCCCCCTATCTCGTGGCCACCTCGGGCACCGTTTCGCGTTGATTCTTCCTCCGAAAAATCCCAAATATTCCAAAATAATTCTCCGTCCGTTTTAATCCCATTTGGATTCCATTTGATATTGGGTTTCTGCGAAACATAAAACATGCAACAAACAGGAACTGACACTAGGCACTGGATCAATATGTTAGTCCCAAAAATAATATAAAAAGTTGCCAAAAATATATGAAAGTTGAAGAATATTGGCATGGAACAATCAAAAATTATAGATACGACGGAGACGTATCAGCATCCCCAAGCTTAATTCCTGCTCGTCCTCGAGTAGGTAAATGATAAAAAAGATAAGTTTTGATGTGGAATGCTACCTAGCATAATCTTGATCATGTATCTAATCATGGCATGAATATTAAGACACGAGTGATTCAAAGCAATAGTCTATCATTTGACATAAAAAACGATAATACTTCGAGCGTACTAATAAATCAATCATGTCTTTTCAAAACAACATGGCCAAAGCAAGTTTATCGCTACATCATGTCTTTTTAACGAGCTTCAGCTTTTTCAACCCTCACGCAATATATGAGCGCAAGCCATGGATGTAGCACTATAGGTGGAATAGAATAGGATGGTGGGGTTTATGGGGAGAAGAAAAAAGGGAGAAAGTCTCACATCGACGCGGCTAATCAACAGGCTATGGAGATGCCCCTCAATTGATGTTAATGTGAGGAGTAGGGATTGCCATGCAACGGATGCACTAGAGCTATAAGTGTATGAAAGCTCAAACTGAAAACTAAGTGGGTGTGCATCCAACTTTCTTGCTCATGAAGACCTAGGGCATTTGAGGAAGCCCATTGTAGGAATATACAAGCCAAGTTCTATAATGAAAAATTCCCACTAGTATATGAAAGTGACAACATATGTGAAAGGATCGATATAGTTGACTAGAGGGGGGGGGGGGTGAATAGCCAACTAACACTTTTTAAACTTTTCTTTACCAAATTAAACTTTGCATCAAAGTAGGTTGTCTAGATATGCAACTAGGTGAGCAACCTATATGATGCAACAACAACTAGCACACAAACAAGCAAGGGATACAACACAAATAAGCTTGCACAAGTAAAGGCACGAGGTAACCAAGAGTGGAGCCGGTGGAGACGAGGATGTGTTACCGAAGTTCCTTCCTTTTGAGGGGAAGTATGTCTCCGTTAGAGCAGTGTGGAGGCACAATGCTCCCCAAGAAGCCACTAGGGCCACCGTAATCTCCTCACGCCCTCACACAATGCGAGATGTCGTGATTCCACTATTGGTGCCCTTGAAGGCGGCGACCGAACCTTTACAAACAAGGTTGGGGCAATCTCCACAACTTAATTGGAGGCTCCCAACGACACCACGAAGCTTCACCACAATGGACTATGGCTCTGCGGTGACCTCAACCGTCTAGGGTGCTCAAACACCCAAGAGTAACAAGATCCGCTAGGGATTAGTGGGGGGAATCAAATTTCTCTTGGTGGAAGTGTAGATCTGGGCCTTCTCAACCACTCCCGAGAAAATCAACAAGTTTGATTGGCTATGGAGAGAGATCGGGCGAAAATGGAGCTTGGAGCAACAATTGAGCTTTTGGGGGAAGAGATAGGTCAACTTTGGGGAAGAAGACCCCTTTATATAGTGGGGGAAACAATCCAACCGTTACCCCTCCAAGCAGCTCCGTAGAGAGCGGTACTACCGCTTGGGTGGGCAGTACTATCGCTGAGCCAGCGGTACTACCGCGCCACCTAGCGGTATTGCCGCGCACAAGAGGGGAGCAGGGTCCTGGACCCAGAGCGGTACTACCGCGGTGGTAAGGGCGGTACTACCGCTCGGGAGCGGTACTACCGCCACTACTGCCGCGACTAGTGCCGCAGAACCCGACACGAGAAAACGAGGGCTCGAGTCGAGGCGGTAGTGGCCCAGAGCCTCAGTGGTACTACGGAAGAATCCACTAAGCGGTACTACTGCTGAGGAGCGGTACTACCGCTTGCTGTCTTCGGTGGTACTACCGCTGTGGCCCGCGGTACTACCGCTGGGGCCAGACAGAGAGAGCAGAGGGGGGAATGAGAGCTCCATTGAAGCGGGAAGGAACAGCGGGTGCAATAAGAATGTGTACGTGTTGATTCCACCCAAGCCATACCAAAGCGGATCCCCTCTTGATAGTACGGTGACTCCTACGTAACTAGTCCACCAACAGAGAAACGAAGGAGCTGCACCGTCTTGAATAAAACACCGAGGGGAGGGAATCGTCTTGTGCCAAAGGATGAATCTCTGAAAATCTCAATGCACACGATTAGGCCGCAAAAGCATTGTCATCAATCACCAAAACACCTTGGGGAAAAATGAGCCCTTACAATCTCCCCCTTTTTGGTGGATTGATGACAATACGGGATTTGCACAAACGGGAAGAGACATAGGACATGCGCAAAACCCCACAACTCACAAATGTAGATGGGCTCCCCCTAGATGTGTGCTATCTAGATAGGTGCTTTGGACTGCACGGCACACATACTAGGATCAACGCCCCCCCTACATTTTGGAGACCAACAACCTAAGCAAGATATATGAGAGCAAAGTATATGTAACAAGATAAGCATGCATCTCATAAGATAGACATAGATAAAGATAATAAGGATAAGGTAGCATATGTCTCACACCATATGTCTGGAACTTAGGTCTCACTGGCAGAAAACCAAGCAAAGCAAACGGCGAGAAAACACACCACAAAGAAAACACACTCGCAAACACTCGCAAAGCAGACAACGACACAAATCCCTAAACTCTATCCCCCTTTGGCATCGAGACACCAAAAAGGAGAGGGAGTATTGCTACGGCTCCAGGTGATAGTACGCAAGGGTCTCGGACATCATATCCCAGCGGGATTGTCTGCACTACCGTCGTCGGTCGGGAACTGCTCAGCATCAGAATCTGTCCACGGGCAGTGCTGCTGAATCCACTCCTCCTCCTCAGTAAGCTGGTCCTCAGATCCACTGTAAATGGTGGCACCCAACTGACGCATGAGCTCCTTGTGACGACCCCTGGCCTTCTTCTCAGCCACATGAGTCATGTACTGACCGTGAGCCTCCATGCAGAACAACTTCTTCACCTTGAGCTTGAGCTTCTATGCCCAATAGGGCTCTGCCCCAGAAGGTTCATAGTCATCATCATCATCAGCATCAGCCTCCTCTTATGTCTCCATGGCGGCAATAGAAGATGTAGCCCCAGATCTAGGGACCTGGGTGCCATAGTTATCCTTCTTCCTCAGACGCTTGATCTCATGAGACACCAACTCTCCAGTCTCTAGCATAACCTTGGGATAAACCTTATCCCATGCCTTCTCAATGAGCAGCATGATGAAAGGACCATAGATCGGGCACTGGCGCTCAGAGATAGCAGATAAGAGCTCAGACCACATAACATGAGAAATGTTCAAGGACTCGCCAGTGTTAGCCTCCTTCTCATGTTGGCAGAAGAGAAGCATGTCCACAAGAAAAGAGTGAACCATATCTAGATTCCCGATACAAGGGAAGAGAATCTCACGATAGACACGGTGAAGAATGTCCAGAAAGGCAGGCAGCTCATATGTTACCTTCTTAGTGTCAGGGTTGATCTTCTGAGTGTAGTAGGGACAAAGAGCTTGCTTGTGAGTGGAGGTTGTCTTACTGTGAGGGCGAAAGCTGACAGGAGTCTCAAGCCCGTGACCTTCCACTCCAAGTAACTCCATGAATGCCTTCCACTTGACAGAAAGTAACTTGCCATTGGTCATCCAAGTCAGAGTCCTGTCCTCATCAGTCCCTAGATGGACCATTGCATATAATTGGGCCACAATATCAGCATCATAGTCTTTGTTGAACTGCATGATTTTGAGAATGTTCAGCTGAGTGCACATCTGAAGAGCTTCACCAAAGTACTCAAGATCCTTCTCCATATAGTCCGTGTCAATGGAGCGCACATCCACATAGAGGTTCTTCTTGGCCTTGAGCACATCAAAGAAAATGGCAAACTGAAAGCGGTTCCAGAACGGACGGTTGACCAAAGTGGGATCTTGGTCTTCCACATAGGGGTTGCGGCGACGCCTTGCCCAGAACTCCTTGGCATTCATTTGAGGCATAGTTTTGCCCTTTGGCTTTGGCTTGACGGCAGATTTCTTCGGGAGCTGAGGTGGAGGTGGAGCACTAGTGGAACCTCCTGGTGACTCAGATGTGCGGTAGCGCTTCGACGTGGCACGACCGGGGTTGACGCGGCGAGCTTGATGCTCAGGATGTTCATCACTTGGAACCAAACACAAGAGCACGCAAAACAACCAGAAAGAACGAGCATAAGCCACCAAACTCAACAAAAAGGATCACAGGATGGTAGGAGCATGATGGAACTTGGTAGGTAGCGGTAGTACCGCGACCTGGAGGCGGCAGTACCGCTCCAAGCGGTAGTACCGCTCCAGTGAGGGAGGTAGTACTGCTCGAGGCGGGGAAACAGCGGTTTCCTACTGCCACAGTCAGATCCAGCACTATCGTCCTACCAAATTCAAAAATACTCCTACCAATCACTAATCCAAACCGTCTAGTTGCCTTCTCCATCCTACTCACGCCTAGATTTAGCCAAAAATCTAGAGATGCAACCACTATTGCCCCTAAGACGCTAGATTTGAAATCTAGACAAGAAGAGAGAGGGAACGGGGGCAATACCGGCATCCATGGCAAGAGGACAAGGTGGGGATCGACTCCACCGAAGGGAATGGAGAGGGACGCCCCGGAGAAGAAGATTCGCCGGAGCCCTCCCGCGGCGAACAGTTGCTGGAGAGACGAAGAGGAGCGAGGGGGCGAAGCAAATGGGTATGGGGGAGAAGAAACATCCCCCTGCCCCGATATAACCCCCTGACCCCGCCCCGCAGGGGTAGTACCGCGCTGATGGGCGGTAGTACCGCTTATAAGCGGTAGTACCACACACCACCAGCGGTAGTACTGCCCAGCAACTCATGGCCACTAGACAGCACGGCTAAGCTAAAAAAGAAACGGAAAAACAATGGCAAGAAGCGGAGGAAGGACTAACTCGGCAGCAAACACACTAGCAAGGGGCTAAGACACACCTCTTCAAGAGAGGGCGGTGGTCGAGGCCACCTATGTTTGAGTCAAGAGGTATGGCGCCGCGAAGATTTTAACCTTGGGCCCATGACCAAAACTCGTCCTTGAAGCACAAGTACCATCTAGGATGTTTAAAATGAAAGACTTGCTCAATTTATGCATAATGGGGGGAGGGAGAGTTCATTGAGAGAACAACACCCCCCCTATGTCCATGCCTACACCTAAACTAGACAACACATGTTGAATGAGGTGGGATGTGCATGGGTTCAAGAAACATTGCTCGAATCAATGATATTTAGCTCATGCCTTAACTCGCGAAATCATGCTTCATCCAAGGGCTTCGTGAAAATATCTGCAAGGTTATCATTAGTGTTGACATACTTGAGCTTGATCTCCCCTCGCCTTATGTGATCCCAAATGAAGTGATACCGAATCTCAATATGCTTCGTCTTGAAATGTTGCACCGGGTTGAGAGAAATCTTGATGGCACTTTCATTATCACACCAAAGAGGCACTTTGTCACAAATGACACAATATTCCTTTAAAGTTTGCCTCATCCATAAGAGTTGTGCACAACAACTACTGGTCGCCACATATTCCGCTTCGGTGGACGAGAGAGACACACAACTTTGCTTCTTGGAAGACCAACTCACCAAGGAGCAACCAAGAAATTGGCACCCTCCGGAAGTGGACATCCTATCCACTTTGTCTCTCGCCCAATTGGAATCCGTATATCCTTCAAGCTTGAAGTTTGCTCCTCTTGGGTACCATAAGCCAAAGTTTGGGAAATGAGCCAAATATCGAAAGATTCGCTTGACTGCCACATAGTGTCTTTCCTTTGGTGCGGCTTGAAAACATGCACATATTCCCACACTCAACATGATATCCGGTCTAGATGCACAAAGGTAAAGCAAGGACCCAATCATGGAGCGATATACCTTTTGATCCACTGCTTTACCATTGGGATCAATGTCAAGTTGGCACTTGGTAGGCATTGGAGTAGAGGCTGGCTTGACATCACTTAGCTTGAATCTTTTTAGCATGTCTTGAGTGTATTTGGCTTCGTTGATGAAGGTACCTTCTCTTCTTTGTTTGATATCAAAACCAAGGAAGAACTTCAACTCTCCCATCGAAGACATCTTGAACTTAGAGGTCATGAGAGCGGCAAATTCCTCATTGAAAGCTTTGTTAGGGGAACCAAAGATAATATCATCAACATATAGTTGGCATACAAACAACTCCCCTTTGAACTTCTTAGTAAAAAGAGTGGGATAGATTTTCCCCACCTCAAATCCACGATCTTGTAACAACTCGGCAAGGTGGTCATACCACGCACGTGGGGCTTGTTTAAGGCCATAGAGTGCCTTATCGAGTTGATACACATGATCCAGGAAGTAGGGATCCTCGAACCCGGGGGGTTGCTTGACATAAACCAACTCATTAATAGGACCATTAAGAAAAGCACTTTTCACATCCATTTGTTGTAACTTAAAGTTGTGATGGGAAGCATAAGCAATCAACAAACGAATGGATTCAAGGCGAGAAACAGGAGCAAAGGTTTCACCATAGTTGATACCCTCGACTTGGGAGTAGCCTTGTGCTACCAATCTTGCCTTGTTGCGAATGATGTTCCCATGAGCATCTTGATTGTTCTTGAAAATCCACTTGGTTCCAATGACATTATGGTTCCCCGAAGGTCGTGGCACCAATCTCCACACCTTGTTGTACTCAAAGTTGTTGAGTTCTTCATGCATGGCATTGAGCCAATTTGAATCTTTGAGCACCTCATAGACCTTTTGGGGTTCAACACAAGAGACAAACGCATGATGTTCACAATAGTTTGCTAATTGTCTACGAGTGCTTACCCCCTTTCTTAGGCTTCCAACCACATTCTCCATGAGATGGCCTTTGGTGGTGAGCTTGGAAGCAATCTTTGCGGCATGACGCTCTAATTCCTCCTCGGATGTGGAAGGAGGAGGATCAACTTGATTATCTTGAGCGCCGTCTTTAGCTTGTTCAAGATCTTGAGCTTGCTCTTGATCTTAAACTTGCTCGAAGGGGGGAACTTGACCTTGGGCATCATTTGGTGGATTTTCACCATTTTGAGGTTGATCTTTCCCTTGGTCTTGTTCACGAGGTTGAGGGCCATCACTTTGTTCTTCGGAAGCGTGTGGGTCTTGGGTTGGTGATGGCTCCACTTGGGTGGAGCATTGTCCTTCTCCTTCGGCCATAAGGGGTTCCTCAATGGGTAGGATATGACCCACACCCATTCTTCTTATGGCTTGGGGAGGAATTTCATCACCTACGTCACAAGTACCACTTTGCTCCACTTGGGAGCCGTTATTTTCGTCAAACTCCATGTTACACGTCTCCTCACTGAGTCCAGTGGACTTGTTGAGGACACGGTAAGCATGAGAGTTTGTAGCATAACCAACAAATATGCCCTCATAAGCTCTAGCCTCAAATTTAGACAAACGAACACCTTTCTTGAGAATGAAAGACTTACACCTGAACACCCGGAAGTACTTGAGGTTGGGCTTGTTACCGGTAAGAATTTCATAAGGAGTCTTGTTCAAGCCTTTGCGGAGATAGAGCCGATTGGATGCATGACATGCAGTGTTGATGGCTTCAGCCCAAAAGTTGTATGGAGACTTGAACTCCGCCATCATGGTCCTTGCCGCATCCATCAACGTCCGGTTCTTCCTCTCCGCAACACCATTTTGTTGAGGGGTATATGGAGCAGCATATTGATGCTTGATCCCCTCATCACTAAGAAACTCATCCAAGGTGTAGTTCTTGAACTCGGTGCCGTTGTCACTTCTTATTGTCAAGATCTTTGCATCATGTTGACATTGAGATTCATTTGCAAAGTCGATGACAGTTTGTTGAGTCTCACTCTTCCTCTTGAAGAAATATACCCAAGTGTATCTTGAATAATCATCCACAATCACCAAGCAATAATTTCTACCCCCAAGACTATCAAAGGATGGAGGCCCAAAGAGGTCCATGTGAAGGAGTTCCAAGGGTCTCTTCGAGTAGATGATAGTCGTGGGAGGGTGAGCCTTTTCATGGAGCTTTCCTTCGATACAAGCACTTCAAGCACGATCTTTGGCAAAACTAACATTTGTTAGTCCACGGACATGGTCCCCCTTGAGAAGACTTTGCAAATATCTCATATTGACGTGGGCTAACTGGCGATGCCAAAGCCAACCCACATCAACTTTAGCCATTAGGCATGTCGCGGTCTTAGTGGGTCGCTCCGAAAAGTTAATCACATAGAGACCGTTCTCGACATGCCCAACAAAGGCTACTTTAAGAGTCTTGCTCCACAAGAGGGCCACGGTATCAACATCAAAGAAAGTGGCAAAACTCATAAGTGCAAGTTGACGAACGAAAGTAAATTGTACGCAAGAGACTCAACAAGCATGACTTTCTCGATCGTAAGATCATGAGAAATGACAACCTTGCCAAGACCCAATACCTTAGAAGATGAGGCATCACCCCACTCGACATTGGTGGGCATAGATGGGATCTTTTGTACGTCCACCACCAAGTCCTTGCTTCCAGTCATATGATTTGTTGCTCCACTATCGAGCAACCATGATCCCCCACCAGAAGCAAACACCTACAACAGATTAATGCTTGGTTTTAGGTACCCATTTAGTAATGGGTCCTTTGATGTTAGTAACTAGGGTCTTAGGAACCCAAATAGACCATTCAATGTACTCATAAGGAGAACCAACAAATTTAGCATAAACATGCCCATCACTAGCATGGCACAACACATAAGAAGGGTTAAAGTCGCCGGCTTTGTTGGAAGAGATGGCTTTCCATTTTTGGCATCACCACTCTTGCATTGTTATTCTTCTCCTTAGGAGAACCCTCTGCCTCCTTCACAAAAGTTTGCTTAAGAGGGGGAGGTCGTTTGGTCTTGTCATTCTTCTTCTTGTTCTTCTTCTTACCCTTGGACTTGGGTGTGAACCCAACTCCCTCCTTGGCCACACCTTCCTTTTGATTGCTCAAAAGGTCATTTAGGTTCTTCTCACCTTGTGTGCATGACACAAGGCCTTTCTCGAGTTGTTCCTTCAACTTGGCATTCTCCTCCACAAGATGCACATGCTCACAACACGGGTTAGTAGCATTTGCGTTATCAATTAAGACCATATGAGGAAAATTGGCTTTCTCCTTGGTTAACCTCACTTGGAGTTGAGCATGAGACTCCTTGAGGCTAGAATGAACACCCTTCAAGGCCTTGTGTGCCTTGTCAAGTAAATCAAACTACTCTTTGAGTCTAGCAAGATCAACCCCAAGTTTAGCCTTCTCGGAGTTTGCCACACGAGAGACAACAAGAGCATGATCAAGATCTTTCTTTAATTTAGCATGGTCATCATTGTGTGACTCCTCAAGAGTCAAACGATGCACACGCTCTTCCTAAAGAGCATTAGAAAGATCCGATATCTCATCGGCATAGTCACGACTATGCCCTTCCATCTTAGGGATGGTTTCTTCGTGAGCCTCGATCATGTCATTGGCTTCACCAAGTTGTTCCAAGAGAGCAACAAAGTGCTTCTTGGATTTTCCCTTGAGTTTACTCATAAAAGACTCAAATTCATTCATCTCATCATTAGTCCCCTCACTTTCATCAATGCAATCCGTCAAGGAAGGATTAGTAATGATGGTGGTTTTAATGTTGGGGGTTACCTTGTTGGTGGCTTTAGCCATGAGGCACTTGGCGGTGATGTTCTCGTTGGGTGAATCGAAGAGAGACATCCGGGGAGATGTGGCAATGGCAATGGATGCCATGGACATTGCTTCATTATCTTCATCATCATCGTCATCCTCACGGTATTCTTCTTGAACCACCAACCCTCGAGTAGGAGTCTTCTTGGTGAAGTTGTTTTTGTTGGGGAAGGACTTGGCTTTGTCTTTTCAGATGAGCTTGCCACCATTGTCTTCCCGCTTCTCATAAGGACAATCCGCAACGAAATGGCTCACATTGCCACAGTTGTAACAAGTTATTACTCGTTGCTTTCCCTTGAAGCCACTTGAGTTGTTCTTGTTAAAATTTGGTCTTGAGTTCTTCTTGCTCCAAAATTGCCTTGAAGCAAGAGCCATGTGCTCATGATAATCATATTTTGTATATTCGGGGTTGCTCTCCTCATATTCCTCTTCTTCCTATTCTTCAACAATAACCTTGGCCTTCAAGGCAAGGTTGGGCTTCTTTGCCCTTTGAGACTGGAGCACCGCGTTATCGGCGGTCTTGTCCAAGATGCTCACAGCAACGAACTCATCCAACACTTCACTTGAGGTCATGGAGTGGAAGTCCGGTCTTTGACGAATGACAGAGGACATGGCCTTGTTGTAGGGCATCATGGCCTTGAGGAACTTGCGTTTGATCCAATTGTCATCCATGTCCTTGCTCCCATGATCACGGAGTGAGACCGCGAGTTTGGTTACACTCCGAAAGAGCTCACGAGGTTCTTCATCTTCCTTCATAGCAAACTCATCGGCTTCATCTTGCACCACTTCATAGTTGGAGCGTTGAATGCTTGCGCTTCCCCGATAGAGAGACACAACACAATGCCACGCGTCTTTGGCCATGGCGTAGGGTCGAAGATAAGGGAGATCTTCGGGGAGAATTGCATCTTGGATGATGAAGAGAGCATTCTCATTGAATTGATTATCCACGGCTTCTCTAGGGGTGAAGTTGCTTGGGTCATGTGGATAGAAACCTTCTTCAATGATTCTCCAAAGATTAGTATTCACATGATTTAAATGACGCTTGAAGCGATACACCCAAGAATCAAAATCCTCGTTTTTCACAATCTTAGGAGACAGGCATGATTTAAATGAGTAGAGGGAATCGGTCCTCCATAAGTTGGAGGTTCCACGTGGGCAAAGATGCTGGTGCCATTTCTACCACTAGTAGAAGGACCCTTTTCACTGTTAGCTTCCCCTTGTCGGAGGTAGCATCCGTCACCTTGTTAGTGGGATCACCCACTTTCATCAGCGAGTTAGACAGTTTCAGCCCTTCTAGGAATTTAGTAAACATGCTTTCAACCTCGGTCGTCATGGAGGTTTTCAATGTGTCCAAAGCCACATTGAATTCCTCCCGAGAGACCGTGGTTCCCCCATCGGCCGTAGACGAGATAGGATTCACACCGGAGTGCTCCTCCACACCGTCTGTGGTGTCAACCATACTCTTTGGACGTCAAAGTCCTTAATAAAGAGACGAGGCTCAAATACCAATTGAAAGGATCAATATAGTTTACTAGGGGGGGGGTGAATAGGCAACTAACACTTTTTAAACTTTTCTTTACCAAATTAAACTTTGCATCAAAGTAGGTTGTCTAGATATGCAACTAGGTGAGCAACCTATATGATGAAACAACAACTAGCACACAAACAAGCAAGGGATACAACACAAATAAGCTTGTACAAGTAAAGGCACGAGGTAACTAAGAGTAGAGCCGGTGGAGACGAGGATGTGTTACCGAAGTTCCTTCCTTTTGAGGGGAAGTACGTCTCCGTTAGAGCGGTGTGGAGGCACAATGCTCCCGAAGAAGCCACTAGGGCCATCGTAATCTCCTCACGCCCTCACACAATGTGAGATGCCGTGATTCCACTATTGGTGCCCTTGAAGGCGGCGACTGAACCTTTACAAACAAGGTTGGGGCAATCTCCACAACTTAATTGGAGGCTCCCAACGACACCATGAAGCTTCGCCACAATGGACTATGGATCCGCGGTGACCTCAACCATCTAGGGTGATCAAACACCCAAGAGTGAAAAGATCCGCTAGGGATTAGTGGGGGGAATCAAATTTCTCTTGGTGGAAGTGTAGATCTGGGCCTTCTCAACCACTCCCGAGCAAATCAACAAGTTTGATTGGCTAGGGAGAGAGATCGGGTGAAAATGGAGCTTGGAGCAACAATGGAGCTTTTAGGGGAAGAGATAGGTCAACTTTGGGGAAGAAGACCCCTTTATATAGTTGGGGAAACAATCCAACCGTTACCCCTCCAAGCAGCCCCGCAGAGAGCGGTACTACAGCTTGGGTGGGCGGTACTACCGCTGAGCCAGCGGTACTACCGCGCCACCTAGTGGTACTGCCGCACACAAGAGGGGAGCAGGGTCCTGGACCCAAAGAGGTACTACCGCGGTGGTAAGGGTGGTACTACCGCTCGGGAGCGGTACTACCGCCACTACTGCCGCGACTAGTGCCGCAGAACCTGACACGAGAAAACGAGGGCTCGAGTCGAGGCGGTAGTGGCCCGGAGCCTCAGCGGTACTACGACAGAATCCACTAAGCGGTACTACCGCTGAGGAGCGGTACTACCACTTGCTGTCTTTGGTGGTACTACCGATGCGGCCCGCGATACTACCGCTGGGGCCAGACAGAGAGAGCAGAGAGGGGAATGAGAGGTCCATTGAAGCGGGAAGGAACAGCGGGTGCAATAAGAATGTGTACGTGTTGATTCCACCCAAGCCATACCAAAGAGGATCCCCTCTTGATAGTACGGTGACTCCTACGCAACTAGTCCACCAGCAGAGAAACGAAGGAGCTGCACCATCTTGAATAAAGCACCAAGGGGAGGGAATCGTCTCGTGCCAAAGGATGAATCTCTGAAAATCTCAACACACACGATTAGTCCGCAAAAGCATTTTCATCAATCACCAAAACACCTTGGGGAAAAATAAGCCCTTACAATATGTGACTCTCTATATGAAGAACATGGTGCTACTCTGAAGCACAAGTGTGGTAAAAGGATAGTAATATTGCCCCTTTTCTTTTTCTTTTTTTTCTTCTT
This sequence comes from Triticum dicoccoides, assembly GCF_002162155.2. Classification (NCBI taxonomy): domain Eukaryota; kingdom Viridiplantae; phylum Streptophyta; class Magnoliopsida; order Poales; family Poaceae; genus Triticum; species Triticum dicoccoides. The sequence continues at coordinate 480,488,030 of NC_041389.1, forward strand.
TTTTCTTTTTTTTGGTGGGCTTCTTTGGCCCCCTTTTTTTAGGCTTCTTTGGCCTTTATTTTTTTTTCTTTTTTTCTTTTTTCTTCTTTTTTTCATGGGGAAATGCTCTATAATGATGATCATCACACTTTTATTTACTTACAACTCAATATTACAACTCGATATTGGAACAAAGATATGACTCTATATGAATGCTTCCGGTGGTGTACTGGGATGTGCAATGATCTAGCGTAGCAATGACATCAAAAACGGACAAGCCATGAAAACATCATGCTAGCTATCTTACGATCATGCAAAGCAATATGACAATAAATGCTCAAGTCATGTATATGATGATGATGGAAGTTGCATGGCAATATATCTCAGAATGGCTATGGAAATGCCATGATAGGTAGGTATGGTGGCTGTTTTGAGGAAGATATAATGAGGCTTATGTGTGATAGAGCGTATCATATCACGGGGTTTGGATGCACCGGCGAAGTTTGCACCAACTCTCGAGGTGAGAAAGGGCAATGCACGGTACCGAAGAGGCTAGCAATGGTGGAAAGGTAAAAGTGTGTATAATCCATGGACTCACATTAGTCATAAAGAACTCATATACTTATTGCAAAAGTTTATTAGCCCTCGAAGCAAAGTACTACTACGCATGCCCCTAGGGGGATAGATTGGTAGGAAAATACCATCGCTCGTCCCCGACCGCCACTCATAAGGAAGACAATCAAAGAAACACCCCATGCTTCAAATTTGTCACACAACGGTTACCATACGTGCATGCTACGGGACTTGCGAACCTCAACACAAGTGTCTCTACAATCCACAACCACCCACTAGCATGACTCCAATATCACCATCTTTATATCGCAAAACTATTGCAAGGAATCAGACATATCATATTCAGTGATCTACAAGTTTATGTAGGATTTTATGACTAACCATGTGAATGACCAATTCCTGTCATCTCTCTAAATAGATATAAGTGAAGCAAGAGAGTTTAATTCTTTCTACAAAAGATATGACCAAACTCTAACAAATATAAGTGAAGCAAAGGAGCATTCCACAAATGGCGGTTTTCTATGTGAAGAGAAACAGGCAATCCAAACTTCAAATGATATAAGTGAAGCACATGAAGCATTCTATAAAGCCATACTCAAAAGATATAAGTGAAGTGCAATGAACATTCTATAAATCAACCAAGGACTATCTCATACTAGCATGGTGCATAAAATAAAAGTGAAAACTAAATGCAAAAGACGCTCCAAGACTTGCACATATCGCATGAACGAAACGAATACGAAAACATACCAATACTTGTTGAAGAAAGAGGGGATGCCTTCCGGGGCATCCCCAAGCTTAGACGCTTGAGTCTACTTGAATATTTACTTGGGGTGCCTTGGGCATCCCTAAGCTTTAGCTCTTGCCTCTCTTCCTTTTACTCATATCAAGACCTCCTCGATCAAACACTTCATCCACACAAAACTTCAATAGAAAACTCGGTAAGATCCGTTAGTATAATAAAGCAAATCACTACTCTAAGTACTGTAGCAAACCAATTCATATTTTGTTTTTGCATTGTGTCTACGTTAATATAACTTTTTCATGGCTTAATCCACTTTTAGAAATTGATAGATTCATCAAAACAAGCAAACTATGCATCAAAAACAGAATCTGTCAAAAACAGAACAGTCTGTAGAAATTTGAACATTCACCACACTTATGGTACCCCAACAATTCTACCAAAATTAGGAAAAATAAATATTTTTTACAGTAAGACAGTGAAAAAGGAATCAGAACCACTTAACGTTCCAGTTAAAAATGTAAAATCACGCACTACAGCCAAAGTTTCTGTCCTGCACCATACAAACCAACAAGCATTGTAAACATCCTAAAGGCAAACCTTGGCACATTATTTTTATAATACAATGGAATTATACAAGGGGATAATATTTTTTATGAAAAGTTTCTATAATCAAGATTCACAAAGTTTCCGTGAGCATGAACAAAGTTCAAGGCTAGCTCCCACTTCAACAATGCTTGTCTTTCTCACTTTCACTTTCCTTTTTGAAAAGTTTTGGGTTCCCCTCTTTATTTTTTTTGTTTTGAAACTATATGAAAGCACTCAACAGAAATAAATGACTATCTAAAACTTTCGGTTTGTCTCCCTGGCAGCGCTTTCTTTAAAGCCATTAAGCTAGGGATATAGTGCTCAAGTAATGGATCCACCCGGATCCCAAGGTATATCAAAGCCAATTTTAATTAACAATGATTTGTAATTTAGTAGTGAGCACAAAGTAACATATATCATGCAACAATGAAGTCTAACCCTCTTCCTATGCATCGACATGTCATAAAAGAACAATTCATGCACACCAAGTAAAGGCCAATGCATAGTATAAGCAGTTTCTTGCAATTTTTCTATCGTATTGGAAACATAAAGAGGCGGAGATATAGTTCCTCTTTCATAATATTTGCAAGTAGGAGCAGAAAGCACATGCATATTATATCTATCAAAATCATCATGTGCAACGGTAAAAGGCAACCCATCAATATAATCCCTAATAAGCACAAACTTCTCCGATATAGTGTAGTTTGGAGAACTCAAAAAGATAAAAGGACTATCATGCGTGGGTGCAATAGCAACAATTTCATGTTTAACATAAGGAACTATAGCAAGTTCATCTCCATAAGCATCATTCATATTGGCATCTTGGCCACAAGCACCACAAGCATCATCAAAAAGGGATATTTCAATAGAATCAACGGGATCATAACAATCATCATAGCAATCATCATAACAATCATCCTTCGGTAAGAACAAAGGGGAATAAAACAATGTATGAGTTGAAGAGTTACTCTCATTAGAAGGTGGGCACGGGTAGCTAATCCGCTCTTCCTCCTTTTGTTCTTCGCTCTCCTCGTCATCTTTTTCATCCAATGAGCTCACAGTTTCATCAATTTCTTCTTCCATAGCTTCCTGCAAAATATTAGTCTCTTCTTGGACAGCGGAGACTTTCTCAATATATGCATCAATATTGTAATTGTATTCATAATTTTTATAGCAATATCTAAGTATAGCAAAATTTTCAGGTCTATAAACTGAATCATCAAAATCATCAAACTCTTTAAACATAGATCCAATCTCATAAGTACCCATAAAAGCAACAAATTCTTCTATTTGTTCCACATCATAGTAATCATATACACCATTAGAATAAGAAGCTAAGGTTTTATTATCATTGAATTTGCATGAAAAGGGAATGTGTGGGGCCTTCATCGTAGAGCAACAAGTATAATCATGTATCAAGCCTAGTTGACGAGCATACCAACGTAACATATGAATTTGATCCCATAATAGTTTCCCTTTTTGTGTCAAGCGATAATCCGTAAAGTATTCATGTTGATCCAACGTGTCTCCCATAACATAATTGAATGGGGTTTTCTCAGGATTATCAAATTAGTACATAATATCTTGAACATAACGAGCATCGAGGGTTTTAGGAGGTTCCCCATCTCCATGAGTAGCAAGTACACCTATTTTTTTTGGTATTTCGTGTTCCGTATCCATAGCTAAAGATAGAGAACAACTAAGAACAGCAAATAAAAATTACTTAGTGATAAAGCAAACAAGCACACACGAGAATATTCACCCCATGCTATGACTCCCCGGCAACGGCGCCAGAAAAAGGTCTTGATAACCCACAAGTGTAGGGGATAATTGTAGCCTCTTTCAATAAGTAAGAGTGTCGAACCCAACGAGGAGCTAAAGGTAGAACAAATATTCTCTCAAGTCCTATCTGCCACTGATGCGACTCTATGCACTCTTAGTGTTCACTTTACCTAGAACAAGTATGAAACTAGAAGTACTTTGTAGGTGTTGTTGGATAGGTTTGCAAGATAATAAAGAGCACGTAAATAAAAGCTAGGGGCTGTTTAGATAAAGAAGCAATAAAGTAAATATAGAGAGTGTGGAAAAGTGGTGGTAGGAGTTGTGAAATTGTCCCTAAGCAATTGCCTACTTTACTAGACCGATGGCAAGTTTTATGTGGGAGAGGCATAAGCTAACATACTTTCTCTTCTTGGATCATATGCACTTATGATTGGAACTCTAGCAAGCATCCGCAACTACTAAAGATCATTAAGGTAAAACCCAACCATAGCATTAAAGTATCAAGTCCCCTTTATCCCATATGCCACAGCCCCCTTACTCGGGTTTATGCTTCTGTCACTCAAGCAAACCCACTATAAGCGAATGATGAACATATTGCAACACCTAAAGCGGGAATCCCTCACGCTTGCGCGACACGGAGGGCACAATAGGACAGCAACATAACCACAAGCAAATTAAACCAATCATAGCAATTCATCAATCACCGATAGGACAACAGAAATCTACTCAGACATCATAGGATGGCAATGACACGTCCATTTTGCATCATGCTTTTATATCAATATTTATTGCAATATGGGTTGTTATTACACATTATATCTCATTACTTATGGCTATTCTCTCTTATTTTACAAGGTTTACCATGAAGAGGGGGAATGCCGGCAGCTGGAATTCTAGCTGGAAAGGGAGCAAATGTTGGGAACCTATTCTGCACAGCTCCAAAAGTCCTGAAACTCCACGAAACAACCTTTTGGAATTATTAAGAATTTCTGAGCGAAAGAGATAGGCCAGGGGGCCCACACCCTGTCCAGGAGACAACCCCCCCCTATAGGGCGCGCGCCCCTATCTCCTTGCCCCCCTGGTGGGCCTCCGGCATCCATCTTTTGCTATATCATCACTTTTACCCTGAAAAAAATCGAGGGCAAGCTTACGGGACGAAATTCCGCCGCCACGAGGTGGAACCTTGGCGGAATCAATCTAGGGCTCTGGCGGAGTTGCTCTGTCGGGGACACTTCCCTCCGGGAGGGGCAAATCATCACCAACATCATCACCAACGATCCTCTCATCGAGAGGGGGTCAATCTCCATCAACATCTTCAGCAGCACCATCTCCTCTCAAAACCCTAGTTCATCTCTTGTATCCAATCTTGTATCAAAACCACAAATTGGTACCTGTGGGTTGCTAGTAGTGTTGATTACTCCTTGTAGTTGATGCTAATTAGTTTACTTGGGGGAAGATCATATGTTATGATCCTTTATGCATATTATTACTCCTCTGATTATGAACATGAATATGCTTTGTGAGTAGTTACGTTTGTTCCTGAGGACATGGGTGAAGTCTTGCTATTAGTAGTCATGTGAATTTGGTATTCGTTCGATATTTTGATGAGATGTATGTTGTCTTTTCCTCTAGTGGTGTTATGTGAACGTCGACTACATGACACTTCACCATTATTTAGACCTAGAGGAAGTCATGGGGAAGTAATAAGTAGATGATGGGTTGCTAGAGTGACAGAAGCTTAAACCCTAGTTTATGTGTTGCTTCATTAGGGGCTGATATGGATCCATATGTCTAATGCTGTGGTTAGGTTTACCTTAATACTTCTTTTGTAGTTGCGGATGCTTGCAATAGGGGTTAATCATAAGTGGGATGCTTGTCCAAGTTAGGGCAGTACCCAAGTTCCGGTCCACCCACATATCAAATTATCAAAGTACCGAACGCGAATCATATGAACGTGATGAAAACTAGCTCGACGATAATTCCCAATGTGTCCTCGGGAGCTCCTTTATTATTATTAGAAATTGTCCAGGCTTATCCTTGGCTACATAAAGGATTGGGCCACCTTGCTGCACTTTATTTACTTTATTTACTTGTTGCTCGTTACTATTTATCTTATCACAAAACCATCTATTACCTACGATTTCAGTGCTTGCAGAGAAAACCTTACTGAAAACCGCTTATCATTTCCTTCTGCTCCTCATTGGGTTCGACACTCTTACTTATCGAAAGGACTACGATAGATCCCCTACACTTGTGGGTCATCAAAACTCTTTTCTGGCCCCGTTGCCGGGGAGTGTAGCGCTTTTGGTGAGTGGAACTTGGCAAGGAAACATTTATATAGTGTGCTGAAATTTTCTGTTACTTGTCACTATGGAAACTAATCCGTTGAGGGGCTTGTTTGGGGTATCTTCAGCCCAACCAGAAGAGCAAAGAGTTGCTCCTCAACCTACTGAACTTTATGAAAATATTTACTTTGAGATTCCTTCGGGTATGATAGAGAAACTGCTAGCTAATCCATTTGCAGGAGATGGAACATTGCATCCCGATTTACACCTTATCTTTGTGGATGAAGTTTGTGGATTATTTAAGCTTGCAGGTATTCCCGATGATGTTGTCAAAAGGAAAGTCTTCCCTTTATCTTTGAAGGGAGATGCATTGACATGGTATAGGCTATGCGATGATACGAGATCTTGGAATTATAAGCGATTGAAGTTGGAATTCCACCAAAAGTTCTATCCTATGCATCTTGTTCATCGTGATCATAATTACATATATAATTCCTGGCCTCGCGAAGGAGAAAGCATCGCTCAAGCTTGGGGGAGGCTTAAGTCAATGTTATATTCATGCCCCAATCATGAGCTCTATCAGGAAATGATTATTCAGAATTTTTATGCTCGGCTTTCTCTTGATAATCGCAACCTGCTCGATACTTCCTGTGCTGGTTCTTATATGCTGAAGACTATTGATTTTAAATGGGACTTATTGGAAAGAATTAAGCGCAACTCTGAAGATTGGGGTTCCGACGATGGTAAGGAGTCAGGTATGACACCTAAGTTCGATTGTGTTAAATCTTTTATGGATGCCGATGCTTTTCGTGGATTTAGCTCTAAGTATGGACTTGACTCTGAGATAGTAGCTACTTTTGTGAATCTTTTGCTACTCACGTTGATCTCCCTAAAGAGAAGTGGTTTAAATATAATCCTCCTTGTGAAGTGAAAGTAGTTGCACCTATTACAGTCGAAGAAAAGACTATTACCTATAGTGATCCTATTGTTCCTACTGCTTATGTTGAAAAACCTCCTTTTCCTGTTAGGATAAAGGATCATGCTAAAGCTTCGACTGTTGTTCGTAAGAGTAATACTAGGACTTATACACCTCCTGAGCAAACTAATGTTGAACCTAGTATTGCTATGGTTAAAGATCTCTTGGATGAGGACTTAGATGGGCATGTTATTTCTTTCTTGGGTGAGACTGCTAATATTGCTAGACCTGATACTAAGACACATAGACCTGTCGTAGGCATGCCTGTTATTTCTGTTAAAATAGTAGATCATTGTTATCATGGCTTATGTGATATGGGTGCTAGTGCTAGTGCGATACCTTATTTTCTTTATAAAGAAATTATGCACGACATTGCACCCGTTGAATTATAAGACATTGATGTTACTATTAAGCTTGCTAATATGGATACCATTAAACCTATTGGGATTGTTAGAGATGTTGAAGTTTTGTGTGGGAAGGTTAAATACCCTGCTGATTTTTCTTGTTCTTGGTTCCCCACAAGATGATTTTTGTCCCATTATTTTTGGTAGACTCTTCTTGAATACTGCTAGTGCTAAGATTAGTTGTGAAAAGAATATTGTCACTGTTGGCATAGATGGTATGTCTCATGAGTTTAATTTCGCTAAGTTTAGTAGACAACCTCGTGAAAGGGAACCACCTAGTAAGGATGATATTATTGGTCTTGCTTCCATTCCTGTTCCTCCAACTGATCTGTTAGAACAATATTTGCTAGACCATGAAAACGATATGTTTATGAAGGAAAGGGAAGAAATAGATGAAGTGTTCCTTAAGCAGGAACCTATGCTGAAACATAACCTTCCCGTTGAAATTCTTGGGGATCCCCCTCCACCCAAGGGTGATCCCGTGTTTGAACTCAAACCATTACCTGATAATCTTAAGTATGCTTATCTTGATGAAAAAGAAATATATCCTGTTATTATTAGTGCTAACCTTTCAGAGAAAGAAGAAGAAAGATTATTGAAAACTCTAAATAAGCACCTAGCAGCTATTGGATATACTCTGGATGATCTTAAGGGCATTAGTCCCACATTATGTCAACACAAGATTTTAGTGGAGAAAGATGCCAAACCAGTTAGGGATCCTCAAAGACGATTAAATCCCAAGATGAAGGAAGTGGTAAGAAAGGAGATACTAAAGCTCCTTGAGGCAGGTATTATTTATCCTGTTGCTGATAGTGAATGGGTAAGTCATGTCAATTGTGTCCCTAAAAAGGGAGGTATTATCGTCGTTCCTAATGATAAAGATGAATTGACCCCGCAAAGAATTATTACAGGTTATAGGATGGTAATTGATTTCCGTAAGTTAAATAAAGCTACTAAGAAAGATCATTACCCTTTACCTTTTATTTATCAAATGCTAGAAAGGCTATCCAAACACACACATTTTTGCTTTCTAGATGGTTATTCTGGTTTCTCTCAGATATCTGTGTCAGCGAAGGATCAATCTAAAACTACTTTTACTTGCCCTTTTGGTACTTTTGCTTATAGACGTATGCCTTTTGGTTTATGTAATGCTCCTGCTACCTTTCAAAGATGCATGATGGCTATATTCTCTGATTTTTGTGAAAAGATTTGTGAGGTATTCATGGATGACTTCTTCGTCTATGGATCCTCTTTTGATGATTGTTTGAGCAACCTTGATCGAGTTTTGCAGAGATGCGAAGACACTAGTCTCGTCCTGAATTGGGAAAAGTGTCACTTTATGGTTAATGAAGGCATTGTCTTGGGGCACAAGATCTCCGAGAGAGGTATTGAAGTTGATAAAGCCAAAGTTGATGCTATTGAAAAGATGCCATGTCCCAAGGACATAAAAGGTATAAGAAGTTTCCTTGGTCATGCCGGTTTTTATAGGAGGTTCATTAAGGACTTTTCTAAAATCTCTAGGCCTCTGACTAATTTATTGCAAAAAGATATTCCTTTTGTCTTTGATGATGATTGTGTAGAAGCGTTTGAAGTGCTTAAGAAAGCTTTGATCACTGCACCTATTGTTCAGCCACCTAATTGGAATTTACCTTTTGAAATTATGTGCGATGCTAGTGATTATGCTGTAGGTGTTGTTTTAGGGCAAAGAGTTGATAAGAAATTGAATGTTATCCAGTATGCTAGTAAGACTCTTGATACTGCCCAAAGAAATTATGCTACTACTGAAAAAGAGTTCTTAGCAGTTGTGTTTGCATGTGATAAGTTCAGACCTTATATTGTTGATTCCAAAGTTACTATTCACACTGATCATGCTGCTATTAAATATCTTATGGAAAAGAAAGATGCTAAGCCTAGACTCATTAGATGGGTTCTCTTGCTCCAAGAATTTGACTTGCATATTATTGATAGAAAGGGAGCTGAGAACCCCGTTGCAGATAACTTGTCTAGGTTAGAGAATGTTCTTGATGACCCACTACCTATTAATGATAGCTTTCCTAATGAACAATTAGCGGTCATCAATGCTTCTCGTACTGCTCCTTGGTATGCTGATTATGCTAATTACATTGTTGCTAAATATTTACCGCCTAGTTTCACATACCAGCAAAAGAAAAAGTTCTTTTATGATTTAAGACATTACTTCTGGGATGATCTACACCTTTATAAATAAGGAGTAGATGGTGTTATTAGACGTTGTGTGCCTGAGCATGAACAGGAACAGATCCTACACAAGTGTCACTCTGAATCTTATGGAGGACACCACGCTGGAGATAGAACTGCACACAAGGTACTACAATCTCGTTTTTATTGGCCTACTCTCTTCAAAGATGCTCGTAAGTTTGTCTTATCGTGTGATGAATGTCAAAGAATAGGTAACATTAGTAGACGTCAAGAAATGCCTATGAATTATTCTCTTGTTATTGAACCGTTTGATGTTTGGGGCTTTGATTATATGGGACCTTTTCCTGCCTCTAATGGTTATACACATATTTTAGTTGCCGTTGATTACGTTACTAAGTGGGTAGAAGCTATTCCAACTAGTAGTGCTGATCATAACACTTCTATTAAAATGCTTAAAGAAGTTATTTTTCCGAGGTTTGGAGTCCCTAGATATCTTATGACTGATGGTGGTTCACATTTCATTCATGGTGCTTTCCGTAAGATGCTTGCTAAGTATGATGTCAATCATAGAATAGCATCTCCTTATCATCCGCAGTCTAGTGGTCAAGTAGAGTTGAGCAATAGAGAGCTCAAATTAATTTTGCAAAAGACTTTGAATAGATCTAGAAAGAATTGGTCCAAAAAACTTGATGATGCATTATGGGCCTATAGAACTGCATACAAAAATCCTATGGGTATGTCTCCTTATAAGATGGTTTATGGAAAAGCGTGTCATTTACCTCTTGAACTTGAACATAAAGCATATTGGGCTATTAAAGAGCTCAATTATGACTTCAAGCTTGTCGGTGAGAAGAGGTTATTCGATATTAGCTCACTTGGTGAATGGAGAACCCAAGCCTATGAGAATGCCAAGCTTTTCAAAGAAAAAGTCAATTGCTGGCATGATAAAAGGATACAAAAGCGTGAGTTTAACGTAGGAGATTATGTGTTATTATTCAACTCTCGTTTAAGATTTTTTGCAGGAAAACTTCTCTCAAAATGGGAAGGTCCCTACGTTAACGAGGAGGTCTATCGTTCTGGTGCCATAAAAATCAACAACTTCGAAGGCACAAATCCGAGGGTGGTAAACGGTCAAAGAATTAAACACTATATTTCAGGTAATCCTATCAATGTTGAAACTAATATTTATTGAAACCATAACCCCTGAGGAATACATAAGGGACACTTTCCAGAACGTTCCAGACTCCGAAAAGGCATAGGTATGTGGTACGGTAAGTAAACCAACTCCAATGGCAATTTTTATCCGTTTTGAAATATTTAAGAATTTTAGGAAGAAAGAAGTAGTCCCAAAGGGACACGAGGCTCCCACGAGAGTGGAGGGCACCCCCCCTGTCTCATGAGCACCTCGTGTGCTTCCCGGACTCCTTTTCTTGTATGTTACATATTTTGGTCGGTAAAAATTCATTATATATACTCCCGAAGGTTTTGACCACCGTATCACGCAAATATCCTTTGTTTTTGTTTCGAGCTGTTTCTGTTTCAGATCTAGAACATCATGGCGTCTCCAAGCGCTCCCAAGGACAAGTTTTTCGAGAGGGTTATCAACCCTATCTCGCGGAGGTACTGCAACACCCTCAAACCATTGAGATGCGCGAGGGGGTGTTGCACATCCGTGATGTGGAGGGACCAAGGCGTACTAGGAGTGTGGAGACAAAGCTTGAAGCCATGGAGCAGGAAGTTTTCAAGTGTCAAGGGATGGTGGAGTGTGGACTCAACGCCAACCAGATGATGATCACGGAGTTCACCAACAACCACAAGCTAGATGCTAAAGTCATTGGGGAGACCATATTCAAGCTTCAAGAGAAAATCGAGCACCTCCAAGCCCAGATCTATGACCTGCAAAACCAGAACTGTGAGTATGAATATAGATTCAAGCGAATGAGTTTGGCTGCAGATTTAAGGATTCCGGAGACTCGATCATCCTTTTATGATGGAGAGCCTATGCCTTGGAAGACGAATGACAAGCCTACATCATCAACAACTTCTACTTCACCACCTCCGAGGAAATAATCACATGGGTATGGGCACTCCCCTTGGCAACTGCCAAGCTTGGGGGAGGTGCCCCGGTATCGTATCACCATCACACTCCTATCTTTACCGCTTTATTTAGTTCAATCCTTTTAGTAGTATCTTGATATAGAAGTTTTGATATCAAGTAGTTTGAGTTTTGCTTTGTGATCTCTTTATGTAATCGAGTCCGTTAGCTATTTATAATAATGATTAGTGTTGATTCAAGGGCTTTGCTATGTGCTATGATCTTGAGAAAGTAGAAAGAATAAAAGAGTTCATATTGATCTTATGGATAGTGATAACTTCACACATAGAAAGTATGAGGCATAAAAATTGTTGGGAGTTGATGAACGTAGCCTTGGTCATCGTTGCAATTAATAGGAAGTGATAAGGAAAGAGGGGTTCACATATAAATATATTATCTTGGACATCTTTTATGATTGTGAAGCACTCATTAAGTATGACATGCTAAAAGAGTTGATGTTGGACAAGGAAGACAATGTAATGGTTTTATGTTTTTCGACATCTCAGTTAAAGTATATTGTCATTGACCTTCCAAACATGTTGAGCTTGCCTTTCCCCCTCATGCTAGCCAAATTCCTTGCACCAAGTAGAGATACTACTTGTGCTTCCAATTACCCTTAAACCCAGTTTTGCCATGAGAGTCCAGCATACCTACCTATGGATTGAGTAAGATCCTTCAAGTAAGTTGTCATCGGTGCAAGCAATAAAAATTGCTATCTAATTATGTATGACTTATTAGTGCGGAGAAAATAAGCTTTGTACGAACTTGTTGTGGAAGTAATAAAAGCGACGGACTGCATAATAAAGGTCCACACACAAGGGGCAATATAAAGTGACGTTCTTTTGCATTAAGATTTTATGGATCAACCCTAAACGCGCATGACAACCTCTACTTCCCTCTGCGAAGGGCCTATCTTTTACTTTATGTTTTTACTTTATGCTTGAGCCAAGGTGATCCTCACCTTTCCCTTTTTCATTTTATCCTTTGGCAAGCTCCTCGTGTTTGAAAGATCATGATATATATATATCCAATTGGATGTAAGTTAGCATGGGTTTTTATTGTTGACATCACCTAAAGGTGAATACATTGGGAGGCAACACAATAAGCCCCTATCTTTCTTAGTGTCCGGCTGAAACTCTATAACCACAAGTATTGCGTGAGTGTTAGCAATTGTAGAAGACTACGAGATAGTTGAGCATGTGAGCTTGCTGAAAAGCTCTTTTATTGACTCTTTCTGATGTTACGATAAATTGCAATTGCTTCAATGACTGAGATTATAGTTTGTTAGTTCCCAATGAAGTTTCTGAACCATACTTGACATTGTGAATTGCTTGTTACTTGAGCATAGGAAATCATATGACAAAATCTATATATGTTGCTGTTATTAGAATGATCATGATGCCCTCATGTCCGTATTTTATTTTTATCAACACCTCTATCTCTAAACATGTGGTCATATTTTTCGATTTCGGCTTCCTCTTGAGGACAAGCGAGGTCTAAGCTTGGGGGAGTTGATACGTCCATTTTGTATCATGCTTTTATATCAATATTTATTGCATTATGGGCTGTTATTACACATTATATCTCATTACTTATGGATATTCTCTCTTATTTTACAAGGTTTACCATAAAGAGGGGGAATGCCGGCAGCTGGAATTCTGGCTAGAAAGGGAGCAAACATTGGGAACCTATTCCGCACAGCTCCAAAAGTCCTGAAACTCCACGAAACAACCTTTTGGAATTATTAAGAATTTCTGAGCGAAAGAAATAGGCCAAGGGGCCCACACCCTGTCCAGGAGACAGGGGGGCACCCCCCCTATAGGGCGCGCCCCCTATCTCCTGGGCCCCCTGGTGGGCCTCCAACGTCCATCTTCTGCTATATCATCACTTTTACCCTGGAAAAAAATCGGGGGAAAGCTTACGGGACAAAACTCCGCCGCCACGAGGTGGAACCTTGGCGGAATCAATCTAGGGCTCTGGCGGAGCTGCTCTGTCGGGGACACTTCCCTCCGGGAGGGGGAAATTATCACCAACGTCATCACCAACGATCCTCTCATCGAGAGGGGGTCAATCTCCATCAACATCTTCACCAGCACCATCTCCTCTCAAAACCCCAGTTCATCTCTTGTATCCAATCTTGTATCAAAACCACAAATTGGTACCTGTGGGTTGCTAGTAGTGTTGATTACTCCTTGTAGTTGATGCTAATTTGTTTACTTGGGGGAAGATCATATGTTCAGATCCTTTATGCATATTATTACTCCTCTGATTATGAACATGAATATGCTTTGTGAGTAGTTACGTTTGTTCCTGAGGACATGGGTGAAGTCTTGCTATTAGTAGTCATGTGAATTTGGTATTCGTTCGATATTTTGATGAGATGTATGTTGTCTTTTCCTCTAGTGGTGTTATGTGAACGTCGACTACATGACACTTCACCATTATTTGGGCCTAGAGGAAGGCATGGGGAAGTAATAAGTAGATGATGGGTTGCTAGAGTAACAGAAGCTTAAACCCTAGTTTATGCGTTGCTTCGTTAGGGGCTGATATGGATCCATATGTCTAATGCTGTGGTTAGGTTTACCTTAATACTTTTTTTGTAGTTGCGGATGCTTGCAATAGGGGTTAATCATAAGTGGGATGCTTGTCCAAGTTAGGGCAGTACCCAAGTTCCGGTCCACCCACATATCAAATTATCAAAGTACCGAACGCGAATCATATGAACGTGATGAAAACTAGCTCGACAATAATTCCCAATGTGTCCTCGGGAGCTCCATTTTTATTATTAGAAATTGTCCAGGCTTATCCTTTTCTACATAAATGATTGGGCCACCTTGCTGCACTTTATTTACTTTATTTACTTGTTGCTCGTTACTATTTATCTTATCACAAAACCATCTATTACCTACAATTTCAGTGCTTGCAGAGAAAACCTTACTGAAAACCGCTTATCATTTCCTTCTGCTCCTCGTTGGGTTTGACACTCTTACTTATCGAAAGGACTACAATAGATCCCCTACACTTGTGGGTCATCAGCCAACACATCATTGGATAATAATATGAAGCATAAAGCACCATGTTCAAGTAGAGGGTACAGCGGGTTGCGGGAGAGTGGACCGCTGAATATAGATGAGGGAAGGTGATGGAGATGTTGGTGAAGATGGCGAAGGTGTTGGTGAAGATCACGGTGATGATGATGGCCCCCGGCGGCGCTCCGGCGCCACCGGAAGCAAGGGGGAGAGATCCCTCGTTCTTCTTCTTCTTCTTCCTTGACCTTCTCCCTAGATGGGAGAAGGGTTTCCCCTCTGGTCCTTGGCTCCCATGGCTTGGGAGGGGCGAGAGCCCCTCCGAGATTGGATCTGTCTCTCTGTTTCTGCGTTTTCAGATCCTTCCCCTTTACCGTTTCTTTTATATACGGAGATCCGTAACTCCGATTGGGGTGAATCTTTCGCCCAGATTTTTCTCATAAAATTAGATTTCTTGCGGCAAAAGAAGAGCATCAACCGCCTTACGGGTGGCCCACGAGAGTGCCAGGCGCGCCCAGAGGGGAGGGCGCGCCCCCCTATCTCGTGTCCACCTCGAGCACCGTTTCACGTTGATTCTTGCCCGGAAAATCCCCAATATTCCAAAATAATTCTCTGTCTTTTTTTATCCCGTTTGGATTCCATTTGATATTGGGTTTCTGCGAAACATAAAACATGCAACAAACAGGAACTGGCACTGGGCACTGGATCAATATGTTAGTCCCAAAAATAATATAAAAAGTTGCCAAAAGTATATGAAAGTTGAAGAATATTGGCATGGAACAATAAAAAATTATAGATACGACGGAGACGTATCACACGGCACCATGGCTCTCCGACAAACGTTGAGGTGCTTGCTTTTGTAATTCTAGTAAATACATAACTCGTCTGAAATTCATGAACCTTGGCATGCTATCATGGAACGGCATCAAGATGCTGGGGTAAAAAATATTGTTCCATTTGGGCCAGGTTATGGTATAAACTTCTTGCAAACCAGAGCTTCTCTCACAACAAGCATGATGGTTTCAGTAGGGAACGTGCCACCTTGGGGGGCGAAACAATATTTGTTGCATCTTCTTACTTTCAAAAATTTTCTCGTGTCAACATAGAACAACATGAGTTGCAATTTTTTGGGATATTTCAGGGTTCGCGTGGACATTTTTATACATTAACTAAGTTTTCTATGCATTCATGTGCATAATTCAAATTTGAACTATATGCACATGCTCCAGTGCATATAAACGGGTTGAAAAATCAAATGTGTGTCCTTGGTTGCAACCTTAGGTCCCATGCAAGAAATGGGAATGAATGTCAAACACCTTTGCCACCGTCGCTCGGCCGCTAACATTGAGATACATGATTTTAAAATTCTAGTAAAAAAAGAAAACTCATCTGAAATTCGTGAAACTTGACATGCTATCATGGAACGGCAGCAACATGCAGTGGTAAAAATATTGTCCCATTTAGGGCAGGTTGGGGTATAAGCTTCTCACAAACCAGAGCTTCTCGCAACAAGCCTCATGGTTACGGTAGGGAACGTTTCACCTTTCTGGACGAAACGATATCCGTTGCCTCTTCTTGATTTCAATTTTTGCTCTAGTGTCAACATATAGAACAACAAGAGTGTTGTGTTAAATTTTGAAATATTTCGGGGTTCGTTAGGACATTTTTATGCATTAATTGACCTTTGAATGCATTTATGTGCATAATTCAAATTTGAACTACATGCACATGCTCTAATGCATATAAATTGGTTCAAAATTCAAATATGTCTCCTTGGTTGCAAGCTTAGGTCCCATGCAAGAAATGGGAATGAATGTCAAACACCCTGCCACCGTCACTTGGCCACAAACATTGAGATACCTCATCTTTAAATTCTAGTAAATCCAAAACTCGTCTGTAATTCATGAAACATGGCATGCTATCATGGAGCGGCATCAACATGTCGTCGTAAATTTTTTGTCCCATTTTGGGGCAGGTTTGGGTATAAGCTTCTCACAAACCAGAGCTTCTCACAACAAGCCTGATGGTTTCGGTAGGGAACGTTTCACCTTTCTGGACGAAATGATAGTCGTTGCCTCTTCTTAATTTAAATTTTTTCTCTAGTGTCAACATAGAACAACATGAGTGTTGTGTTCAATTTTGGAATTTTTGGGGTTTGTTAGCAAATTTCTTATGCATTAATTGAGTTTTCAATGCATTTATGTGCATAATTCTAATTTGAACTACATGCACATGCTCTAATGCATATAAATTGGTTGAACATTCAAATATGTGTCCTTGGTTGCATGCTTAGGTCCCATGCAAGAAATGGGAATGGATGTTAAATACCCTCCCACCGTCACTCGGCCGCAAACATTGAGATATCTGGTTTTTAAATTCTAGTAAATCTAAAACTCGTCTGAAATTCATGAAACCTGGCATGCTATCATGGAATGGCACCCGACATGCCATGGTAGATTTTTTGTCCTATTTGGG
Source organism: Triticum dicoccoides (assembly GCF_002162155.2). Taxonomy (NCBI): domain Eukaryota; kingdom Viridiplantae; phylum Streptophyta; class Magnoliopsida; order Poales; family Poaceae; genus Triticum; species Triticum dicoccoides. The sequence goes on from NC_041389.1 coordinate 480,505,133, forward strand.
GCAGGTTTGGGTATAAACTTCTCACAAATCAGAGCTTCTCATAACAAGCTTGATGGTTTCGGTAGGGAACGTGCCACCTTTGGGGACGAAACGATACCCGTTGCCTGTTACTGCTTTCAAAAATTTTCTAGTGTCAACATAGAACAACAGGAGTTTCGTGTTCAATTTTGGATTTTTTGGGGGTTTGTTTGGACATTTTTATATATTAATTGGGTTTTCTAGGCATTTTATGTGCATAATTCAAATTTGAACTACATGCACAAGCTCCAGTGCATATAAATTGGTTGAAAAATCAAATATGTGTCCTTGGGTGGATGCTTAGGTCCCATGCAAGAAATGAGAATGAATTTCAAACACCAGCACTATTGAGTGCTGGCAAAACATTGAGATACTTTGTTTTTAAAATCTAGTAAATCCAAAACTCGTTTGAAATTCATGAAATTTGGCATGCTATCATGGAATGGCACCCGACATGTTGTGGTAAGTCTCGTGTACATTTTGAGAGAAGGCACACTCGAACAACAGTCAACAAAGGCATTTTGAAACAACTAGCTGCCACTCTAACATCGCAAACGTTTTTGATAGAACACCCGTATGTACACTGACATCTTCCCCAGTAAGCCAAGGGAAAATGTGCCGAGCGGGATTTTTTCAGCACTTCATCGCAAACGTTTTAGATAGAACACCTGTATGCAAAGTGAGAGCTATGGTCGTCCATAGTAAGCCAAGGGAAAATTCGCTGCGCAGGATTTGTGCATCTCTTCAACATAAACGGTTTAGATTGAATAAGGACAGACAATTTGGTAAGATTTGCATCTGTCATATTGGGTATATTGCCATTTGACAAACTGGAAAGATTGACATTTGTTGATCTAGTAACATTGCCATTTGCCAATCCTTGTAACACTACAATTTGTCAAAATATGCAGCTAAAAATCACTAGCACTATCTAATTTTTGCAACTAAAATTCAGTAATATTAAGCATAGATTTCATTCATAGATTAAACAGTTGTGCTTAATTTATACAAACAGTTCAACTTTACAGCAGAACCGACCAAACTTTTCCCCAATTGTTGCCAACCACGTACTGAAATAGCTAGTTCAACTATATATACTAGCTAATTTTAAGTATGTTGTACAATTTCATCACATCTATAGTCAGATGAACCGAACAAAATAGCCCCTAAATACTACTACAGAGGGGCTTTGTACTACTTCGGGCAGCCTCTCCTCTGCCGAGCGTGCTCAGTAAGAGGAAGAGGAGGAGGAGGCTACCGATGAACTGGACAACTGCAATACAGTGCCTGCCGCTGCTGCACCTTCAGCGACGCGCACCTCGTACGCCCTCTACCACTCCAGACAACCCCTCTCGAAGCGGTGGTTCTCCTCGTAGATCTCCTGATTCCTCGCCTCTGCGTCGGTGTGTGCCGCGGCCACGGCGGCGGCAAGGCTCTTTGCGTGCTCGACGAGGCGCTCCTCCTCCTCTCGTAGGAACTTGATGTAGCGTGCGAGGTCGCTGCCGCACGTGTGTGCCTCCACCTCCGCCTCCCTCCTGCGAGCGGCGGTGGCGGAGCTGGTGATGATCTCGCCGGTCGTCGGTGGGCTAGCGGCCACAGCGGATGACGATGGGGTGCTGGCCACGACCACCACCTCCCGCCTTTGGGCCACGGTGGCGGAGCAGGTGATGACCACGGTGGCCGGCAGTGGGGCGATGGCCACGGCGGCGGAGCGGGTGATGGCCCTGGCTTTCGATGGAGGTGTAGCGGCAACAGCGGCCGGCAACAGTTGCCGACGGGCACCAGCTGCCGAGCTTGTGGTGCGTGTTCCGCGCACACCCAACTGGGATGCCGCGTGCACTATACTACGCTGAGGACTACGCCGCCGCCGCGGTGTAGCCTCCCAGCTGGAGCTGTGCTCTGATGATGGCGGAGTGGCTGAGCGACAACGGTCCTGTGCCATTGCCCATTTTGGGAGAAGCAGACGAGCTAAGTTAGAGGGAGAGAGGGGAAAATGCGACGCAGGACTCGCCGGCCATGAGGGTTTATATAGTAGGCTGATAAGCATTGGGATTTGGGGGCATTTCATCGAGTCGGGCGGGAAGCTTGCGCGGGAACCTGCGCGGTTGCGCGGGAACGGGCTCAACACCGTTTGGCCAAAAGAACGCCCCTCCCGCTGCTCAAGCTTGCGCTCTAACGTCTGCGGCAGCGGGGTGACAAGACGTGCTAGAGAAGGACGAAAGGACACGTACACATGATGAGATGAACATGGACCACACTAGGGAACCAGTCGGTGATGAATTCATCAATCGCAAACAGTTGTACACTAGCAAGCGTTTGCCCACAACACACACGACTTATTCTATCACAAACTGATCAGGTGGATCAACTGTATGCCACATATATACATTATCAAAAAGTAATGCGATAGACCTTCTTTAACATATGTTAAAAAATAAAATAAAAATAAAAAACAAGGACCCTGAGGTTAAATTAGTTGAGGGAATGGGGCATTTCGGTCATTTGGATGACCAAAGTGACTCATCCTATCAGCTAATTTAACATCCATACAACTTCCCATCCAGTCACCCATCCCATGGCTGCTCCAACCTGAGCACATTTAACTTGAGAGTTCTCTTAGATGAGCTACTGGTGGAACAACTAGTCCTTGCTGATGTAGGATGCCTCTTCGCATCCTTATGACGTATCCGGATGACCGCCCGTCCCCCAATGGCCAATACATGTTGTGTAGACAGAGCATATCACATATGTCTTATTAGAATCAATCATCTGTGTTATTATCGGCCTCCGCACACATTTATGATTATAGACCTGTTTGCCGCGTATCACACACATCTTGTTATATTAAACCCTTTATGTTTGCATGTCTCAACACAAATAGTTCATCCGAGTGAACCGCATGCTATATATGGCACACACACCTGGTTCTGGCTGACCGTTTCTTTTGTGTTGCTTAATCACAAACAGTTCATCCTAATGAACTGTATGCTGGGTATCGCACACGCTTTCATATGGCTGCCCATTTTATTTGTTACTCCTCATCGCAAACAATTAATTGAACCGAATCATATGCCCTGCATCGCACACTCAACTAAAATCTGAACTGTGTTTGATGCATCCGTCATCGCAAATGTTTTGGACATTTTCAATGGTTCTCTGACACCACCGTTTGCGATTATTGCATCGCACACAGTTTCTCGAAGGGTCTCTGATCGTAGTGTCCGTTAGCAGCATCCTGCACTAGTGACCTTCTTGTAAAAGTGGAGGTCATTTCAAGCATGTCTAAAAATAGACCATGTTCAACAGAAGGTGTTCGGGTAGAAAACAGAAGGATTCGTGTGAAAGCACGTTGTTTTTGGACATCCTTTGAATGGACCTAATTTCTTCCACCGGGTTCTATGAACTATTCAAGAAATCTTGTCAAGTAGTTTGAAATTTTTACAAGCTTTGTATTTTCTGGAGTTTTATCAATGAGAAGGGACCGATAAATGGTTGGACGTGCCGCAACGTGCAAACTATGTCGAAAGTCATTAAAAAATGACATGGATACTAGATACATCTGTGCTAGACTGCTGCAAGAAGTTGAGGTCATTTATCCATAGTCCAAAAAAACCCACCAGTTAGGATGCATCCCTGAGCATTTAGTTTTTCCTAATTTGAATACTTCTGTTATTTGTAATTTCTGTTATTATCCATCAACATGAACAAATTGTGTATGAAACTTTTACAAAGTGGAACACATTTTTCGAAAATTTTAACAAATTCTGAATAATTTATGAAAATTTTGAACACACATGACAAACCATGTACTTTTTAAAAATTTATGAACTTTTTTGAAACACAAACATATCTTAAATTTGGGGGAAAAACATGATCTTTTTTTTAAATTCTAGAACATTTTTAAAATTTTAAATAATATTTGAACGACATTTTTTGGTATTCCAATTTTTCTTTCAAATGTTTGAACTGGTTTTAAAAAGAATTATAATGTTCAAAAATAAGATAAATAAAGTAACCAAATAGAAAATAAAAAGAAATGCTTAAGCCTTCGCCCAACTAGGCGACGACATCTCTCCCTTCATGCTCGTGTTCGGGAAAACCCTAGTTGCCTCTTATTGCGTCAGACTGTCGCTATTTCTCATAGAACCGATCGATACGAGTGAACATGACCCAGGCCATTTTAATCTGTTTGTTGCCTCAACTGATGCCGGTTTTCGAAGCCTTCTAGATGGTTCTAGGCCGGTTGTTTCTATATGACTTACTTATTTATTTATTCATATTTAAAAAAGTTCAAATATTACAAATAATGGTAGCATTTTTGAAAAAAGTTTAAAGTTTCAAAATTGTTCGGGATTTCAAAAAAAAACTACTCAATTTTTAAAATTTGTTAAGAGTTTCAAAATATGTTCCACTTTTTGAAAAGTTTCTTTGCATTGTTTCATGTTCAAAAATAGTCACATTAGAAATTCCAAAAAACATTTAAATTCGTTGCGTTCAAATTTGTTTCGCATTTATAAAAAGTCACTTCAAATTCATAAAAACATGTGTAAAAAATGGTCAACATCCATATAAAAAATGTTTAGCATGTATTGAATAAATGTTCAATGTGTAATTAAAAAATTCTAAATGTGTGTCTAAATATTCCTATGTTTAAAAAACATATTCATAAAATATTTAATTTCTTTATGCAGTTTTGAAAGAATGTTTTTTTTGCGATACAATTTTGAAAGAATATTCATTCCTGTTTTCACAAAGAAATGAGGAAAAAGAAGAAAAACAATGGAAAACCGAACAGCAAAAAAACATGAACATTTTTTACTTTGCAATGTCATTTTGGGCCTTTTGATTAGCTTGTGAAGCTGGACATCGAAAATCTGTACGCTTTTGATATCCGTAGAAGGAAGGAAACGGCCGCCCAATATGAAAGATCTTAAACTACCGCGCTGCCAGTTGGCCAATATAGCATGCTTGTCCTAGGGGTTCCGTCTGTTTGCATGACAAGAGCAGGTCCTGTGTTTGAGTCCGGCTGCATCTAATATTTTTGGATTTCACTATTTCACTGCTACAGAGAGACTGCTTGATGCTGGGCCGGCCTAGTTGACCTTCCATGTACATACTCGGTATAATTCTCAAAAAAAAAACACAAGCTGTGTATCGGGGTGGGTGCAAAAAAACCATCCTACCGAAGCAAAAGTATATGCTCGAATGGCGTAGAAATCGGTTTGATGTTAACTTTTCAGATGTTGGTAGCAGCGGGACAGTGAATGGGAAGGTGGAGGCGGTCTTCGTCATCATGTGCACAACAGGGGCACAATGCATTGGGTAGTCTATTTTACGCAATGGTCATTACGAGTCGTGGCATTGGTTAGTCTATTACGCAATGAAGCTTGATCCCATCATGCACAATTTTTTTAGACAAGGGCATTATGGTTTTAGTGGTGGGAGTAGTGCTGGGAAGGTATTGGCTAAGGGTTTTGGGAGGATCATATGTCATGACCAAAAGAAGGTGGCGCAGCCATTACTCACTGAGCGTTGAGTCATCTCAGAGAGGTCGTGTAGGTGTTTGCTAGCGTCATAGGACAGTGTGTGGAGGTTTGTCTTTGGCGGATCTCGTGGGATTCGATTGGCGTTTGTCTTCGATGGATTCACATGGATCCGGTGTTCGTTCGTCTGTGTTCCTGTGTCTAGACTTAAGGTTTGCCCGGCTTTGGTGATGGATGGTTGATGACGGCGGCACGCCTTCGGCTCGCTGCTTGTAGTCGTCGCTAGATGGTGAAAGAACCTGAATGTAAATTTTACTTCTGGTAGTTGATGAATAGATTGTAAATTTTTCTCGTAAAAAAAAGGAAGAAGCATTGCCTTCCCTGGGAGAGTGGCAGTGGTGAGTACCATAGGAACCAATCCTTCCAAGACAAATTCTGAGAATGGAGAAACTCGGTAATATGGGTAAAGTACGTTGACTATGTTCTATTGACACCTTATGTACATGGGTAAAGTAACCTTTTTAGAACCTCCTGTTCGACTTAATGCATGCACTTGGATATAGGCAGATTATGTATGTCATGGTCATACACGCAAGAAACACCGAAATAACCAATTTAGTTCTAGAATTTTGCTAATAAAAGAAACAAAGGATTTGCTAATACTCATCTATTCCTCTGTAAACTTTATCTAACTCCTACCTATTTGATTAACAAAGAGAAAACCCCCTATATATTTAGTCTATTACTATATAATTACATGTTGCGAACAACATATATGTCACGATTTAATTTAAATTCCAATCTGCAGCTAATACTCCTAATCTGCAAGTCCTGAGATCATATCTTATCATGGCTGCAATTTCCATCTTCAGGCCACGGCCGCGACCATGCCGGCAGCGACGGTGAAGAGCACGAGGGCCATCTGCGCCGAGGATTGATCACTGCCGGAGGTTGTTGTTGTTGGTGGTGGTGGCGGTGGCGGGGAAGTCGACGACGGCGCCGCAGGAGACGACCGTGGTGGTTCTACCGATCCTGCTGCATCATAATATAGTCAAACCAAAGCTCTGGTCAGACATCGACCGAAAGTTTCTCCTATCAATCTCGGTGTCGAACGACCAGTACATACCGGAAGGTGGCTGCGCCGCCGGCGACGAAGCCTTGGGTCCGGACTCCGGCTCGTAGGGAGGAAGCACCACTCCTTGCACTGCAAAATTCATCGATCAATTAGTCGATCGGATCAGAGTTCAGTCGCGCACGTAGGCAGAGAAGAGTTCGATCGATCATGAGAGGCTTTGTATGGTGGCTACTTACTGTCGCAGAGCTGGATGGGCGGCTGGACCTGGCCGCAGCTGGTGGGGATCTCGAGGGCGTGGGTGACGTTGACGTCGTAGCCGGTGGAGCGGCCGTAGACGCCGTTGGCGATGTAGCAGAGGCAGAAGGGGTCGGCGTTGAAGGCGGCGCTGTAGGCGTCGCAGCACGCGGGCGAGGCCGCCGGCGCGCCCTCGTACATGAACGCGTGGCACGCCAGCAGGCCGCCCAGCGTGTCCTGGCAGTACTCCGTGCCGGGCGCCGCCGACGCGGAGGGGGCGAGCGCCGCCGCGGCGAGGGCGGCGAGCGCGAGGAGGAGGGGAGCAAACCTGGTGCTAGACGCCATGTCGATTGATCGGCGAGTTGCTCGTTTCTAGATCGTGATTGAGGTGCACGTATGCATGCAGGGGCGCGCAGCTTATTTATTGATGGGGCGTAGGGGTTGGTAGAGGGGTCAGCGTAAGAGGATTTATATTTTGAACGAAGACATTGCGTCGTGCAAGGAACAGACAAGTCAATACACAATACTCTCGCTATTGTACGCCTCCGAGAAAAGTAATTCTACCGTGTGCATAGATATCCGCGCAAGTAGCAGCCCTTGATCAATTTTGGAGGTTCGAATCCATGCAGTCCTAGTTTCAAAAAAGAAAAGAAAAAGAATCCATGCAGTCCTGGGCTCGCAATATTTCACGTGCATTGCTTATTTTATTATTACTGATTTTTTTAGATTATATTTTGCTGAAATTTATTTCCCTGTATTCTGTCAAATACAGTATGTCATACTATCAGCCAGTCCTTATTCTCCACACAGTGTACTTTTTCTAGGGACTCCACACAGTGTACTTCTGGCAGAGATTTCACCAAGACTTGCTCCACCCACTGTACCATAATATGCTACACCCTCCGAAGCTTTTTCACATTAGTTTCATGTTTGAAATCATTTTATCTTACGAAACAAAGTGAAATTTAAGATCTGTTTGCATCTTTATGTTGTTGGTGACGAGGGTTTTGACCAAGAACACTCTTGAATTTATTTTGCGCCCTCTCCTCCTCCAGAAAATATATTGTGGATGGGAACCTAGCCAGTGGCAAGAGCATGGTTGTGTGCCTTGGCAGACCCAAGTTCGAATTCTGTGGGCCGAATTTATTTGGTGGATTTAAAACTTGGTGTCTCACACCTTCCTTCTTAATTATAATGCCACGGGGCTCCTCCCCGAAGGTCTAATTTAAGAAAAAACATTGCGAAGTTTTAATTTAAGTACTAAAACATAGTGGAACTCTACAAAACTGTTAAACTCGTATCATGTTTACTGTATCAAAACATGGTAAAACTCTATGAAACTGGTAAACTTGTTTCATGTTTGCTGTATCGGGACATGATGAAAATCTCCAAAACATGGCGAAACTCTATGAAAGATGGTGAAATTATTTGAAACATGCTTTTCGAAGTATCTTAAACAGAAAAAAAAACATTTTGTTTTTATCAAGTTTCATATATGCCATACGTTAGATCATTGCACATTTTGCACTGCCAAACGCATTCATATAGAGTTTCTTTCATATTCGTAGCAAGAGCTAAGTTTACATTTTAATGAAGCTGATAATAGTGCACTAATCCTTATTGTAAGATGTTGCTTCTATCGTGAGAGAAAGTAAAAAAATATCAAGTGACAAAAAAGGAAGAGAAAAGTGTCAAGGGACACAAAAAATGTTGGGGAACGTAGTAATTTCAAAAATTTCCTACGCACACGCAAGATCATGGTGATGACATAGCAACGAGAGGGGAGAGTATTGTCCATGTACCCTCGTAGACCGTAAGCGGAAGCGTTATGACAACGCGGTTGATGTAGTCGTACGTCTTCACAATCCGACCGATCCAAGCACCGAACGTACGGCACCTCCGAGTTCAGCACACGTTCAGCTCGATGACGATCCCCGGGCTCCGATCCAGCAAAGCTTCGGGGATGAGTTCCGTCAGCACGACGGCGTGGTGACGATGATGATGCTCTACCGGCGCAGGGCTTCGCCTAAACTCCGCGACGATATGACCGAGGTGGCATATGGTGGAGGGGGGCACCGCACACAGCTAAGGAACGATCCGTAGATCAACTTGTGTATTTCTAGGGTGCCCCCCGCCCCCGTATATAAAGGAGCCAGGGGGGAGGAGGCGGCCGGCCAAGGAGGGCGCGCCAAGGGGGGAGTCCTGCTCCCACCGGGAGTAGGGCTCCCTTCTTTCCTAGTTGGAATAGGAGAAGGGGGGAAGAGGAGGAAGAGGGGAAGGAAAGGGGGGGCGCCGCCCCCCTTCCCTTGTCCTATTCGGACTAGGAGGGTGAGGGGCACGCGGCCCCCTCCTGGCTCCTTCTCTCTTCTCCCTCGTGGCCCAAGTAGGCCCATTAACCCCCCGGGGGGTTCCGGTAACCTCCCGGTACTCCGGTAAAAATGCCGATTTCACCCGGAACCATTCCGATGTCCAAACATAGGCTTCCAATATATCAATCTTTATGTCTCGACCATTCCGAGACTCCTCGTCATGTCCGTGATCACATCCGGGACTCCGAACAAACTTCGGTACATCAAAACTTGTAAACTCATAATAAAACTGTCACCGAAACGTTAAGCGTGCGGACCCTACGGGTTCGAGAACTATGTAGACATGACCTAAAACCATTCTCGGTCAATAACCAATAGCGGGACCTGGATGCCCATATTGGTTCCTACATATTCTACGAAGATCTTTATCGGTCAAACCGCATAACAACATACGTTGTTCCCTTTGTCATCGGTATGTTACTTGCCCGAGATTTGATCGTCGGTATCCAATACCTAGTTCAATCTCGTTACCGGCAAGTCTCTTTACTCGTTCTGTAATACGTCATCTCATAACTAACTTATTAGTTATAATGCTTGCAAGGCTTAAGTGATGAGTATTACCGAGAGGGCCCAGAGATACCTCTCCGACAATCGGAGTGACAAAACCTAATCTCGAAATACGCCAACTCAACATGTACCTTCGGAGACACCTGTAGTACTCCTTTATAATCACCCAGTTACGTTGTGACGTTTGGTAGTACCCAAAGTGTTCCTCCGGTAAACGGGAGTTGCATATTTCTCGTAGTTACAGGAACATGTATAAGTCATGAAGAAAGCAATAGCAGAATACTAAACGATCAAGTGCTAAGCTAACGTGATGGGTCATGTCAATCACATCATTCTTCTAATGATGTGATCTCATTAATCAAATGACAACACATGTCTATGGTTAGGAAACATAACCATCTTTGATTAATGAGCTAGTCAAGTAGAGGCATACTAGTGACTATATGTTTGTCTATGTATTCACACATGTATCACGTTTTCGGTTAATACAATTCTAGCATGAATAATAAACATTTATCATGATATGAGGAAATAAATAATAACTTTATTATTGCCTCTAGGGCATATTTCCTTCAGTCTCCCACTTGCACTAGAGTCAATAATCTAGATTACATAGTAATGATTCTAACACCCATGGAGTCTTGGTGTTGATCATGTTTTGCTCGTGAGAGAGGCTTAGTCAACAGGTCTGCAACATTCAGATCCGTATGTATTTTGCAAATCTCTATGTCTCCCACTTGGACTTGGTCCCGAATGGAATTGAAGCGTCTCTTGATGTGCTTGGTCCTCTTGTGAAATCTGGATTCCTTTGCCAAAGCAATTGCACCAGTATTGTCACAGAAGATCTTCATTGGTCCCGATGCACTAGGTATGACACCTAGATCGGTAATGAACTCCTTCATCCAGACTCCTTCATTTTCTGCTTCAGAAGCAGCTATGTACTCCGCTTCACATGTAGATCCCGCCACGACTCTTTGTTTAGAACTGCACCAACTTACAGCTCCACCGTTTAATAAAAACACGTATCCGGTTTGCGATTTAGAATCGTCCGGATCAGTGTCAAAGCTTGCATCTACGTAACCATTTACGATTAGCTCTTTGTCACCTCCATATACGAGAAACATATCCTTAGTCCTTTTCAGGTATTTCAGGATGTTCTTGACCGCTGTCTAGTGATCCACTCCTGGATTACTTTGGTACCTTCCTGTCAAGCTTATTGCTAAGCATACGTCAGGTCTAGTACACAGCATTGCATACATGATAGAGCCTATGGCTGAAGCATAGGGAACATCTTTCATTTTCTCTCTATCTTCTGATGTGGTCAGGCATTGAGTTTGACTCAACTTTACACCTTGTAGCACAGGCAAAAACCTTTCTTTGCCTGATCCATTTTGAACTTTTTCAAAATTTTGTCAAGGTATGTGCTTTGTGAAAGTCCTATTAAGCGTCTTGATCTATCTCTATAGATCTTGATGCCCAATATGTAAGCAGCTTCACCGAGGTCTTTCATTGAAAAACTTTTATTCAAGTATCCCTTTATGCTATCCAGAAATTCTATATCATTTCCAATTAATAATATGTCATCTACATATAAAATCAGAAATGCTACAGAGCTCCCACTCACTTTCTTGTAAATACAGGCTTCTCCAAAAGTCTGTATAAAACCATATGCTTTGATCACACTATCAAAACGTTTATTCCAACTCCGAGATGCTTGCACCAGCCCATAAATAGACCGCTGGAGTTTGCACACTTTGTTAGCACCTTTTGGATCAACAAAACCTTCTAGTTGCATCATATACAACTCTTCTTCCAGAAATCCATTCAAGAATGCAGTTTTGACATCCATTTGCCAAATTTCATAATCATGAAATGCAGCAATAGCTAACATGATTCGGACAGACTTAAGCATCGCTACGGGTGAGAAAGTCTCATCGTAGTCAACCCCTTGAACTTGTCGAAAACCTTTTGCAACAAGTCGAGCTTTATAGACAGTTATATTACCATCAGTGTCAGTCTTCTTCTTAAAAATCCATTTATTCTCAATGGCTTGCCGATCATCGGGCAAGTCAACCAAAGTCCATACTTTGTTTTCGTACATGGATCCCATCTCAGATTTCATGGCCTCTAGCCATTTTGCGGAATCTGGGCTCATCATCGCTTCCTCATAGTTCGTAGGTTCATCATGGTCAAGTAACATGACTTCCAGAATAGGATTATCGTACCACTCTGGTGCGGATCTTACTCTGGTAGACCTGCGAGGTTCAGTAGAAACTTGATCTGAAGTTTCATGATCAATATCATTAGCTTCCTCACTAGTTGGTGTAGTTGTCACAGGAACTGGTTCTTGTGATGAACTACTTTCCAACAAGGGAGTAGATACAGTTATCTCATCAAGTTCTACTTTCCTCCCACTCACTTCTTTCGAGAGAAACTCCTTCTCTAGAAAGGATCCGAATTTAGCAACGAAAATCTTGCCCTCAGATCTGTGATAGAAGGTGTACGCAAAAGTCTCCTTTGGGTATCCTATGAAGACACATTTCTCCGATTTGGGTTCGAGCTTATCTGGTTGAAGTTTCTTCACATAAGCATCGCAGCCCCAAACTTTAAGAAACGACAACTTTGGTTTCTTGCCAAACCACAGTTCATAAGGTGTCCTCTCAACGGATTTCGATGGTGCCCTATTTAACGTGAATGCGGCCGTCTCTAAAGCATAACCCCAAAACGATAGCGGTAAATCAGTAAGAGACATCATAGATCGCGCCATATCTAGTAAAGTACGATTACGACGTTCAGACACACCATTTCGTTGTGGTGTTCCGGGTGGCGTGAGTTGCGAAACTATTCCGCATTGTTTCAAGTGTAGACCAAACTCTTAACTCAAATATTCTCCTCCGCGATCAGATCGTAGAAACTTTATTTTCTTGTTACGATGATTTTCCACTTCACTCTGAAATTCTTTGAACTTTTCAAATGTTTCAGACTTGTGTTTCATTAAGTAGATATACCCATATCTGCTCAAATCATCTGTGAAGGTGAGAAAATAATGATACCCGCCGCGAGCCTCAACATTCATTGGACCACAAACATCAGTATGTATGATCTCCAACAAATCAGTTGCTCGCTCCATAGTTCCGGAGAACGGCGTTTTAGTCATCTTGCCCATGAGGCACGGTTCGCAAGTACCAAGTGATTCATAATCAAGTGATTCCAAAAGCCCATCAGTATGGAGTTTCTTCATGCGCTTTACACCGATATGACCTAAACGGCAGTGCCACAAATAAGTTGCACCATTGTTATCAACTCTGCATCTTTTGGTTTCAACACTATGAATATGTGTATCACTACTATCGAGATTTAACAAAAATAGACCACTCTGCAAGGGTGCATGACCATAAAATATATTACTCATATAAATAGAACAACCATTATTCTCTGATTTAAATGAATAACCGTCTCGCATCAAACAAGATCCCGATATAATGTTCATGCTCAACGCTGGCACCAAATAACAATTATTTAGGTCTAATACTAATCCCGATGGTAGATGTAGAGGTAGCGTGCCGACCGCGATCACATCGACTTTGGAACCATTTCCCACGCGCATCGTCACCTCATCCTTAGCTAATCTTCGCTTAATCCGTAGTCCCTGTTTCGAGTTGCAAATATTAGCAACAAAACCAGTATCAAATACCCAGGTGCTACTGCGAGCATTAGTAAGGTACACATCAATAACATGTATATCACATATACCTTTGTTTATTTTGCCATCCTTCTTATCCGCCAAATACTTGGGGCAGTTCCGCTTCCAGTGTCCAGTCTGCTTGCAGTAGAAGCACTCAGTTTCAGGCTTAGGTCCAGACTTTGGTTTCTTCTCTTGAGCAGCAACTTGCTTGCCGTTCTTTTTGAAGTTCCCCTTCTTCTTCCCTTTGCCCTTTTTCTTGAAACTGGTGGTCTTGTTAACCATCAACACTTGATGCTCCTTCTTGATTTCTACCTCCGCAGCTTTTAGCATTGCGAAGAGCTCGTGAATAGTTTTGTTCATCCCTTGCATATTATAGTTCATCACGAAGCTCTTGTAGCTTGGTGGCAGTGATTGGAGAATTCTGTCAATGACACTATCATCAGGAAGATTAACTCCCAGTTGAATCAAGTGATTATTATACCCAGACATTTTGAGTATGTGTTCACTGACAGAACTATTCTCCTCCATCTTGCAGTTGTAGAACTTATTGGAGACTTCATATCTCTCAATCCGGGCATTTGCTTGAAATATTAACTTCAATTCCTGGAACATCTCATATGCTCCATGATGTTCAAAACGTCGTTGAAGACCCGGTTCTAAGCCGTAAAGCATGGCACACTGAACTATAGAGTAGTCATCAGGTTTGCTCTGCCAGACGTTCTTAACGTCGTCAGTTGCATCAGCAGCAGGCCTGGCACCCAGCGGTGCTTCCAGGACGTAACTTTTCTGTGCAGCAATGAGGATAATCCTCAGGTTACGGACCCAGTCCGTGTAATTGCTACCATCATCTTTCAACTTTGCTTTCTCAAGGAACGCATTAAAATTTAACGGAACAACAGCACGAGCCATCTATCTACAAACAAACATAGACAAGCAAAATACTATCAGGTACTAAGTTCATGATAAATTTAAGTTCAATTAATCATATTACTTAAGAACTCCCACTTAGACAGACATCTCTCTCGTCATCTAAGTGATCACGTGATCCAAATCAACTAAACCATGTCCGATCATCACGTGAGATGGAGTAGTTTCAATGGTGAACATCACTATGTTGATCATATCTACTATATGATTCACGTTCGACCTTTCGGTCTCCGTGTTCCGAGGCCATATCTGTATATGCTAGGCTCGTCAAGTATGACCTGAGTATTTCGCGTGTGCAACTGTTTTGCACCCATTGTATTTGAACGTAGAGCCTATCACACCCGATCATCACGTGGTGTCTCAGCACGAAGAACTTTCGCAATGGTGCATACTCAGGGAGAACACTTCTTGATTATTAAGTGAGAGATCATCTTATAATGCTACCGTCAATCAAAGCAAGATAAGATGCATAAAGGATAAACATCACATGCAATCAATATAAGTGATATGATATGGCCATCATCATCTTGTGCTTGTGATCTCCATCTTCGAAGCACCGTCATGATCACCATCGTCACCGGCGCGACACCCTGATCTCCATCGTAGCATCATTGTCGTTACGCCATCTATTGCTTCTACGACTATCGCTATCTCTTAGTGATAAAGTAAAGCAATTACAGGGCGTTTGCATTTCATACAATAAAGCGACAACCATATGGCTCCTGCCAGTTGCCGATAACTTCGGTTACAAAACATGATCATCTCATACAATAAAATATAGCATCACGTCTTGACCATATCACATCACAACATGCCCTGCAAAAACAAGTTAGACGTCCTCTACTTTGTTGTTGCAAATTTTACGTGGCTGCTACGGGCTTAGCAAGAACCGTTCTTACCTACGCATCAAAACCACAACGATAGTTTGTCAAGTTGGTGCTGTTTTAACCTTCGCAAGGACCGGGCGTAGCCACACTCGGTTCAACTAAAGTGAGAGAGACAGACACCCGCTGGTCACCTTTAAGCAACGAGTGCTCGCAGTGGTGAAACCAGTCTCGTGTAAGCGTACGCGTAATGTCGGTCCGGGCCGCTTCATCTCACAATGCCGCTGAACCAAAGTATGACATGCTGGTAAGCAGTATGACTTATATCGCCCACAACTCACTTGTGTTCTACTCATGCATATAACATCAACGCATAAAACCTAGGCTCTGATACCACTGTTGGGGAACGTAGTAATTTCAAAAATTTCCTACGCACACGCAAGATCATGGTGATGACATAGCAACGAGAGGGGAGAGTGTTGTCCATGTACCCTCGTAGACCGTAAGCGGAAGCGTTATGACAACGCGGTTGATGTAGTCGTACGTCTTCACGATCCGACCGATCCAAGCACCGAACGTACGGCACCTCCGAGTTCAGCACACGTTCAGCTCGATGACGATCCCCGGGCTCTGATCCAGCAAAGCTTCGGGGATGAGTTCCGTCAGCACGACGGCGTGGTGACGATGATGATGCTCTACCGGCGCAGGGCTTCGCCTAAACTCCGCGACGATATGACCGAGGTGGCATATGGTGGAGGGGGGCACCGCACACGGCTAAGGAACGATCCGTAGATCAACTTGTGTGTTTCTAGGGTGCCCCCCGCCCCCGTATATAAAGGAGCCAGGGGGGAGGAGGCGGCCGGCCAAGGAGGGCGCGCCAAGGGGGGAGTCCTGCTCCCACCGGGAGTAGGGCTCCCTTCTTTCCTAGTTGGAATAGGAGAAGGGGGGAAGAGGAGGAAGAGGGGAAGGAAAGGGGGGGCGCCGCCCCCCTTCCCTTGTCCTATTCGGACTAGGAGGGGAAGGGGCGCGCGGCCCCCTCCTGGCTCCTTCTCTCTTCTCCCTCGTGGCCCAAGTAGGCCCATTAACCCCCCGGGGGGTTCCGGTAACCTCCCGGTACTCCGGTAAAAATGCCGATTTCACCCGAAACCATTCCGATGTCCAAACATAGGCTTCCAATATATCAATCTTTATGTCTCGACCATTCCGAGACTCCTCGTCATGTCCGTGATCACATCCGGGACTCCAAACAAACTTCGGTACATCAAAACTTGTAAACTCATAATAAAACTGTCATCGAAACGTTAAGCGTGCGGACCCTACGGGTTCGAGAACTATGTAGACATGACCTAAAACCATTCTCGGTCAATAACCAATAGCGGGACCTAGATGCCCATATTGGTTCCTACATATTCTACGAAGATCTTTATCGGTCAAACCGCATAACAACATACGTTGTTCCCTTTGTCATCGGTATGTTACTTGCCCGAGATTTGATCGTCGGTATCCAATACCTAGTTCAATCTCGTTACTGGCAAGTCTCTTTACTCGTTCTGTAATACGTCATCTCATAACTAACTTATTAGTTATAATGCTTGCAAGGCTTAAGTGATGAGTATTACCGAGAGGGCCCAGAGATACCTCTCCGACAATCGGAGTGACAAAACCTAATCTCGAAATACGCCAACTCAACATGTACCTTCGGAGACACCTGTAGTACTCCTCTATAATCACCCAGTTACGTTGTGACGTTTGGTAGTACCCAAAGTGTTCCTCCGGTAAACGAGAGTTGCATATTTCTCGTAGTTACAGGAACATGTATAAGTCATGAAGAAAGCAATAGCAGAATACTAAACGATCAAGTGCTAAGCTAACGGGATGGGTCATGTCAATCACATCATTCTTCTAATGATGTGATCTCATTAATCAAATGACAACACATGTCTATGGTTAGGAAACATAACCATCTTTGATTAATGAGCTAGTCAAGTAGAGGCATACTAGTGACTATATGTTTGTCTATGTATTCACACATGTATCACGTTTCCGGTTAATACAATTCTAGCATGAATAATAAACATTTATCATGATATGAGGAAATAAATAATAACTTTATTATTGCCTCTAGGGCATATTTCCTTCAAAAAATGTGTCAATGAGACAAAAAGGGTGTGCGAGAGGGTGTGTGTGTGTGATATATATAAGAGTAAGAGAGAGAGAGAGAGAGAGAGAGGAAGCAACACTATTTTTCTTTATAGAGTACACACTAGTAGAAAAAGGGTCAAATGTGAGACACATTAGTCCTGGTTTGTAACAGAACCGGCACTAATGTGTCCATTAGTGCCGGTTCCAACGGCTAGATGGGAGGAGCTCTTTAGTACCGGTTCGTGGCAAACCTTTAGCACCGGTTCGTGCCACGAACCAGTACTAATGAGAGTGGTGGCAGGATGTTGTCAGAGTGGGGCCCTTCCAGCACGAACCGGTACTAATGTTGTCAGAGTGGGGTCCTTCCAGCACCTTTAGTACCGGTTCGTGGCACGAACCGGTACTAAAGGTCGTCCTATATAAACCTTTCGTCCACCCGCACTCTGCTCTTCCCCCTTTCCCCTCTCGCTCTCCTCTGTTCTTCCCTTCTTCCTCTCAAGTTCATCACAAAATTTGCCCCAAATTTGTCAAGATTTGCAGGCCCTCATCCATTCAAATGATCACCAAGGTTAGCAACTTTGTCCTTTCATCTCTCATTGCTAGATTAGCTCTTGCATTGGTTTATATAGTGATTAATTGTGGGTTTTAGTAATTTGGGAGGAATTATGTGTGGTAGTATTTGATTTATATGCAATTTGAGGTCGAAATAACACTTAGCTTGCATATGTAGGTGTGGTTTACTTAGTGCCTTCTAAATCTCCGTCGTAACCACCGTCGATCACCCGCACCGTCCCATCGCCGGAACCACCTTGTGGTGAGCCTCTTGTTCATGAAATTTTATATAAAAAATTGATGTTTGTGTGATTTGGATATATAGTTACTCGTATAATAATTATCTTACCCGTACGTTGTTTGTTATACATAGTGCCATGGTTTTGATATCCGTCCCCGTCGGCCCTCGTCCTTGTTATGATTCAGATGTGGTATATTCTCTTTTAAAACTATTTGTTGCATTTCGTGTTTATGAAAAATTATGCCCATCAAGTTGACATAGATATTTTTATCTAGGAGGTATGTGAACCGGAAATTCCAACAGACCCTATTGTCGAGAGGTTAAATTTAGTTGAAAGAGAAAACGAGTACTTGAAAGAAAAATTGAAAAGAATTGAGGGGGAGAAGATGGAATTGGAGTTGCATGTTGCCGATGTCGTCGATGATCACAAGATCAAGATGGAGAAAATGCGCTTGAAGATTAGAAAGATTAGAAAATATGCCATCGATAGTGAGGCTTGGTATCATTATGCTGTTGGATCAATTGTTACCTTAGTTGCGATCTTGATCGCATTTGTTGTTGCATTTAAATGCTTTAGCTAGAGAGTTATTTGTTTGTTGCATTTAAGTGTTGTATGAACTTTATGTATGAACTTGTATTAATTTGGTCTATTCGGTGTTGTGTAATGAAGATGAGCCGACAATGGATGTATGATGACCGATGCTCTCCCCAGTTTGTTGAGGGCGTGCATACTTTTCTGCTTGCGGCTGAGGCAAACAAGCGGGCGGATGGTTTTATGCCTTGTCCATGTGCTGGCTGTAAGAATGGTCGCAATTACTCTACGTCAAGAACCATTTACGTCCACCTGTTTGAGTCTGGTTTCATGCCCCACTATAATGTTTGACCAAGCACGGAGAAAGAGGGGTTATGATGGAAGACAATGAAGAAGAAGAGGACGACGACAGCTATCCTGGCCATGGGTTCCCTGAATACGATGATACAACAATGGGGGAAGAAGCTGAGCCGGTAATGCGGGAAGAAGCTGAGCCGGCAATGCGGGAAGAAGCTGAAGAAGAGGCATCAGATGAGCCCGTTGATGATCTAGGTCGGGCCATTGCCGATGCAAAGAGAAACTGCGCAAGTGATTTGGAGAAGAAGAAGTTGCAGCGCATGTTAGAGGATCACAAAAAATTGTTGTACCCGAATTGCGTAGGTGACAAGAAAAAGCCGGGCACCACACTGGAATTGCTGCAATGGAAGGCAGAGAATGGTGTATCTGACAAGGGATTTGGAAAGTTGCTGGTAATGATAAAGGATATGCTTCCAAAGGACAACGAATTGCCCGAGAGTACGTACGAAGCAAAGAAGGCTGTCTGCCCTCTAGGGTTAGAGGTGCAGAAGATACATGCATGCCCTAATGATTGCATCCTCTACCACGGCGAGTACGAGGATTTGAACGCTTGCCCGGTATGTGGTGCATTGCGCTATAAGATCAGCCGCGATGAGCATGGTGATGTCGAGGGCGAGCGCCCCAGGAAGAAGATTCCTGCCAAGGTGATGTGGTATTCTCCTATAATACCACGGTTGAAACGTTTGTTCCAAAACAAAGAGCATGCCAAGGCGATGCGATGGCACAGTGAAGACCGTAAGAAAGACGGAAAGTTGAGAGTACTCGCTGACGGGTCACAGTGGAGAAAAATCGAAAGAAAGTACGGGAAGGAGTTTGCAGATGACGCAAGGAGCGTATGGTTTGGTCTAAGCGCAGATGGCATTAATCCTTTTGGGGAGCAGAGCAGCAACCATAGCACCTGGCCTGTGACTCTATGTTTGTATAACCTTCCTCCTTGGTTGTGCATGAAGCGGAAGTTCATTATGATGCCAATGCTCATCCAAGGCCCTAAGCAACCCGGCAACGACATTGATGTGTACCTAAGGCCATTAGTTGAAGAACTCTTACAACTGTGGAATGGAACAGGTGTACGTGCGTGGGATGAGCACATGGGGGAAGAATTTGACCTAAAGGCGTTGCTGTTCGTGACCATCAATGATTGGCCTGCTCTCAGTAACCTTTCAGGACAGACAAACAAGGGATACTGCGGATGCACGCACTGTTTGGATGATACCGACAATATATATTTGAATAGTTGTAAGAAGAATGTGTACCTGGGACATCGTCGATTTTTTCGAGAAGGCATCCCGTAAGAAAGAAAGGCAAGCATTTCAAAGGTGAGGCGGATCACCGGACGAAGCCTCGCCACCGTACTGGTGCTGATGTACATGATATGGTCAAGGATTTGAAGGTGATATTTGGAAAGGGTCCTGGCGGACAACCTGTTCCAAAGGACGCCGACGGATGCGCACCCATGTGGAAGAAGAAATCTATATTTTGGGACCTGCCATATTGGAAAGACCTAGAGGTCCGCTTCACAATCGACGTGATGCACGTGACGAAGAATCTTTGCGTGACCCTGCTTGGCTTCTTGGGCGTGTATGGGAAGACAAAAGATACACCTAAGGCACGGGAGGACCAGCAACGTATGCACGGAGAAGACGGCATACATCAGGGTCATGCAAGCTACGCTCTTACCAAAGAAGAGAAGGAAATCTTCTTTGAATGCCTGCTCAGTATTAAGGTACCGTCTTGCTTCTCGTCGAATATAAAGGGAATAATAAACATGGTAGAGAAAAAGTTCCAGAACCTAAAGTCTCATGACTGCCACGTGATTATGACGCAACTGCTTCTGGTTGCATTGAGGGGGCTTCTACCGGAAAATGTTCGATTAGCCATTGTGAAGCTATGTGCATTTCTCAATGCAATCTCTCAGAAGGTAATCGATCCAGAAATCATACCAAGGTTACAGAATGATTTGGTGCAATGTCTTGTCAGTTTCGAGTTGGTGTTCCCACCATCCTTCTTCAACATCATGACGCACGTCCTAGTTCACCTATGCGAAGAGATTAACGTTTTGGGTCCTGTATTTCTACACAATATGTTCCCCTTTGAGAGATTCATGGGAGTCTTAAAGAAATATGTTCATAACCGTGCTAGGCCAGAAGGAAGCATCTCCAAGGGCCATCAAAATGAGGAGGTCATTGAGTTTTGTATTGACTTTATTCCTGACCTTAAGCCAATTGGTGTTCCTGAATCGCGGCATAAGGGCAGACTGGATGGAAAAGGCACGCTAGGAGGGGAACAAATAATATGTATGGACGGACATTCTCTCACTGAAGCACACTACACAGTTCTACAGAATTCCGCCTTGGTGGCTCCGTATATGGAGGAACACAAGAATTTGCTACGCTCCAAACACCCGGAGCGGTCTGATGACTGGATTACACGTGAACAAACCAGGAGTTTCGCCAGCTGGTTGCAGACACGTACCATGCATGACACCTCTATTGAAGATGACCTGTACTTGCTGTCCCAGTTACCATCTTCGAATATAATGACTTTCAAAGGGTACGAGATAAATGGTAATACATTTTACACGATCGCCCAAGATAAGAAGAGCACCAACCAAAACAGTGGTGTCCGCTTTGATGCAGAAACCAAGACGGGAAAGGAAACATATTATGGTTATATACAGGACATATGGGAACTTGACTATCGACGTGGTTTAAATGTCCCTTTGTTTCGGTGCAAATGGGTCAATATGACACGAGGCAGGGTAACGGAAGACCAGCAGTACGGAATGACAACAGTGGATCTCAACAATCTTGCGTATGCAGACGAACCATTCGTCCTAGCCAATGATGTGGCACAGGTTTTCTATGTGAAGGACATGTCTACCAAGCCAAGAAAAAGAAAAGATAAGGAAGCAAATGCATCGTACAATGAGCCAAAGCGGCACATAGTTCTTTCTGGGAAGAGAAACATCATGGGAGTGGATGACAAGACAGACAAGTCAGAAGATTATGAAACATTTGATGAAATTGCTCCATTCATAGTGAATATTGACCCGAGCATCCCGTTAAATGATGAAGATTTTCCATGGTTATGGCGCAAAGGGACACACGCGAAGAAAAAGTTTCACACCCAAAGATCTGGGATGTGATCGGCTTCACTAGCTATCATCACTTTCTTCTGTGTTTCGCACCGAGAGGGGAATCTCTGTAATAGTTAGGGTAGTTATGTGTTTTGGCATTTGAAACGCGAAGAAATTTTATGTGCAAACAAATTCAAATTAATTTCAAATAATTCAAAATTTAAACTATTCAAATTTGAAAACTACGAGCACTAACAGAAAGTTTGTAATTTTTTGTACCTAAAGAGGTTGTGTCAGCCTCCGGTCAGGCTATGGCCCCACCATCACCATTTAGTGCCGGTTCGTACCACGAACCGGTACTAATGAGGTTGTGTCAGGTAAGGCTGGGGCCCCACGAGCACCTTTAGTACCGGTTCATGGATGAACCAGACGTAAGCTGTTTTTTAGTCCCACCTCGCGAAGTGAGAGGGACTAGGAGCGGTTTATAAGCCCTGAGTGCAGAGACGATGAAGAAGAGGATCAATGCTCACGTTTCTTAGCTTCAAGCCTTCAGGAATACGGTAGACTGCACGGAGCTATGCGCAGTGCAGTTTACACTATTCCGAAAGGCTTGAAGCAAATTAACGAGCATTGCACCTCTTTTTTATTTTTAATAACTTATTACAACTCCGGACTTCTTCTGTTATGGCAAAAACTAAATGCACGTCGACATTTCTTTTTTTTTAAGTTATAACTCCAGACTTTGACCATCAAGTTTTGCAGAAAAGAAAAAATAGCAGAAAAGAAAGAAAAACTATAGCTGAAAAGAAAAAAACTATATAAAAAACTACTCAAAAATAAATAGAAGAAAATAAATATAGCAGAAAAGAAAAAACTACTCAGAAATAAATAGAAGAAAAAATAAAGCAGAAAAGAAAAAAAATTATATTTGCTATTTTTCAATCATTTACAAAATGACCGTGAAATTGAAAATCACTACAAAATGAACTCTGAAAATGTTGAATTTTGGCAAACTAGATGAAAAACTACTCACAAATAAATAGAAGGAAATAAATATAACAGAAAAGAAAAAACTATACAAAAAACTACGCAAAAATAAATAGAAGAAAATAAAGCAGAAAAGAAAAAAACTATAAAAAAAATTGGGGCGCTGCCCTGTGGGCCTGATAGGCCACATGTGTGTAATTACAGGCCTTAAAGGCCCAGCAGACTCACAGGGCAGCGCGCAGAGTTTAGGCCCACAAGCCTGCTATACAGAGGAGTTCGAAGTGGTAGCCGCGGCTGGGTTTATAAACCAGAGCGGCTGCCCTTCGCCCGGCGAGGTGGGACTACACTTTGGGGTGGCAGCGCGAGGCTTTTAGTACCGGTTGGAGCCACCAACCGGTACTAAAGGGGGGCCTTTAGTACAGGTTTGTGCCACCACCCGATACTAAAGGGGGTCGCTTCCCGCCGCTTGGGCTGGCCAAAACTAGCCTTTAGTACCGGTTTGTGGCACAAACCGGTACTAAAGGCCGCTCCTATATAAACAACACTTGTGAAAATTTCATTCTCCCTCTGTATCTTCCTCTGTTTCCGTCATCACTGTCGCCGTCGCCGCCCCCGTCCCCGTCGCCGCCCTCGTCTCCGTCGCCGCCCTCGTCTCCGTCGCCGCCCTCGTCTCCGTCGCCTCCCCCGTCCCCGTCGCCGCCCCCGTCCCCGTCGCCGCCCTCGTCTCCGTCGCCGCCCCGGGCCCGTCCCCGTCGCACTGTCCCCATG
>NC_041389.1:480529163-480541487 GCF_002162155.2 Triticum dicoccoides
CGCCCCGGCCCGTCACCGCCCCCGGCCGTCGCCTCGCCGTCGCCGTCGCCCCGCTGTGAGCTCTCCCCCTCTAACCCCTCTCCCTCGCCCCCGACGGCCACCATGGGCGCCGCCCCTCCTCGAGCCCATACACACACACACAAGCATGATGAACACACACACACACATGTATGAATTAATGCATGTATATATTGGTATATATGTATTTTGTATGTTTAATTAGTTTAGATTATTTAGATTATTATTTTTTCGGGCATATAGCTAGTATTTGTTCTCGACGATGCCCGGCCCGCATCCTCGCCGTCGACCCGTCCGCGACGACGTCCAGCCGACCCATGTCCGGGACTGGGCTCCGCCGGGCTGGCACTGGGAGGTGCTGCCTGGAGGGGCGCGCCGCTTGATGAAGAACCCGGCCCCGGGTCCCGTCGTCGACCCTGATCTTGTTTGGTGGCGTTCGCGTGGGCCAGTTTCGGTGCGGAGGGACCCGGCCCCGCCGGAGGTGGTACGTCGCCGTGTCAGGGAGGAGGACGAGCACGTCCATCGCTACATGGTTGCGTTAGAGGGCGGCAGGTTCTCCAATACCTGGCAGTATCTTCGGGGATCTCACTTCAGCTATGATCCTGTGAGGGTTCCTTCTCTTTGGGTGTCCACCGCCCGCGCCGCAGGAACCGCGAGTGTCCTAGATTCTTCTGTAGTATTCGATCTTTAATTAGCTAGCCAGTGATGTACTATACAATATTATATATTATTCAAGACGATGTATTCGAGATTATATCTATTATTCTAGACGAAGTATTCGAGATTATATCTATTATTCGAGACGATGTAATTTGAATACTAAATTGTTTTATATTTCTTTTGAATTAGTTAAATAAAAGCTATGGCAGACAATACCGACAGAGAGGGAGAACAGACCATGTTCGATATGATACGCGGGCCAGATGATGATCAGAATGAAGAAGATTATGACGGCTCCGAATTTCTAAACAACACCGGAGAGGGTGATATGATATTCGATCGCGACGACCGAATTGATGAAGTCATGAACTACGATTATGACGATGACGAAGAACATGTTGATCCTGAAACAACAAAGACCGGCGAGGTATATATATTTATATAAGCAGGTATCTGGTGATCATCACATGTTTTAAATGACTTGAAGATATATTAACGAATCGATCTTTGTTCTTTCAGCCATCCGGATCGAGCAAATCTTCAGGCAAAAGGACGAAATGAGGCCCGAACAAAAAGTTGAAGGAGGGCGTAAAGTACAATATCAAGGCAGTCAGACCTAATGGCGAACCATTAGCGCCTAAGAAGATTGCGGACAAGTTCGTTCATCAGTGCGGAGTTCTTGTGAAGGACCAACTCCCGATCTCCCTTCAAGAATGGAGAGAGCCAGCAAAAGACAAAAGACAAAAAGGCAAAGAGGACGTTGCTCCACGTCCAGATGTTACTTTTGTCGACAAGAATCAAAAAGATCTGCTTTGGGATACTCTCATGGAACATTTCACCCTACCAGATCATTTCACAGAAGCAGATGGGCAGAAAGTCAAGGACGCTGCTCTTAGGAAGATGGCGGTTGCATTCAAGAACCACAAGAATCGTGAATGGGACAAGTACGTCAAGGGAGGAAGGAAGACTCCAGTATTCGAGGGAACACTAGAGAACCAACGTGCTCATTGGGACGATTTCGTGAAATTCAAGGATTCGGAATTAGCTTAGGAACGGTCGAGAATAAACAAGAAGAATGCCGAAAAAAAGATAGGTTCCATAAGCTGGGGCCAGGTGGCTATGCGGTGGCAATGCCTAAGTGGGATAAGTCTGAGAAAGAGATGGAGGATGTAGGTGCCACTCCGGTTACTAAGAGCTGGCCCCCCAGGGTCAGGACTTGGTTCTATGCACATGGGGGGGAGTTGGACCCGAAGACAGGCAATGTTTCGACGAGGGCAAGTCTGAAGGGAGCCCACGATGCGATACTTGTTGCAATAGAAGAGGCACGATCGGGGGTGTTCCAGCCCAACAGAGAGAACGACGAGCTTACGCGTGCCCTGGGAAATCCTGAACACCCGGGAAGAACACGAGGCAAGGGCGCTATTACGTGGTATGAGGGGTTTTCATACTGGAACACCGACTACAGAACCCGTGCGAGAAAGAAGATTGCAGAGGAGAAGAAGATGAAGATGGAGGAGGAGCAGAGGAAGCGGGACTATGAAAGCCTTCAAGGCCTAGAAGCAAGTCAAGCGGAATTGTGAGTCAAATTCCAGCAGCAGCAGGAGCAGATCGACTCACTTACCCAGCAAAGGGGGTCTCAGCAGCTGCAGCAGCTAGCGAATGATCCAGCATTGGATAGCACCGCCCCATCCATGTCGAGAAGCAGCGTGGGTTCCGCCCCGGACGACGCAATGCTGGGTAGATACCCCGAGGATGACATCACAGAGAACACTAGCTGCGAGCTACACGTCAAAATGAAGAACATATCCATGAAGGTGGCGGACGCCGTTGCTTTTACAAACCCCCCCGAGGCAACCTTCCATTGCAACCCGATTCCAGCGGGCTATGCTCGTGTCTTGGTTGATGAGGTGGTGGACCCATATTCGGAGCTAGAGCTTGACATTCCTGGAGGTGACGACGAGCGCTTTCTCGGAGAGGCCAACCATCATATCATCCTATGGAAAAAGGATTGCATCATCTTTCGAAGGCCACCGACACCGCGTCAGCCAACTCCTCGTCGAAGTCCGCCACCGAGTCAGTAGTCTCCCGCTCCTGCAAGTCCACCAAGTCCGGCAAAGTGTCAGGCCACTCCTCCTCCAAGTCCGGCAAAGTGTCAGGCCACTCCTCCTCCTCCAAGTCCGCCACAACATCAGACGTCCACTCCTCCTCCAAGTCCGGCACAACCTCAGGCCACTCCTCCTCCAAGTCCGGCACAGCTTCAGGCGGCCACTCCTCCTCGTCCAAGTCAGCCCCGTCAGCCGTCTCCGCCGCCTCAGCAATCGCAGAAGAGACACCCCGCAGCTATGGTGCGTAGCGGTACGAGTCGAGGTAGTACAGGAAGTACAGGTGGAGGCAAGCGATATAAATATGGTCCAAGCCTCACGCCTCTTCCGCAGAGGGCTTATGACAGGTCCGAGGAGGAAATCGCAGCCATTTCGAAGTCCGAGGTGGAATTCCATTTTGCACCGAAACTGCCACCGCCGCCAAGGGAGAAAGTGCCTGAGGAAACGATTGACCACTTCATTCGTATGGCTCAACCACCAGCTCCCAAGCCTGTTGACACAAACTATGAGCGCCACATCAGGAAGTTAAATCGAGCACGTCTACGTAAGGAGGCGAGCTCGGGATCGAGCAAACAAGAAGCAGCTGTCAAAAAATGCGGGAAAACCATTCCCCGGCTGGGAGAACAGGCGGCGCAATCGATCCCCTCACTTGTTGTGCCAACAACACGTGACAGTACGCGCGCCCAATATTATTGTGGGCAAACAGTTTACGTTCCTGAGGTGGGCAATGTGGTAATAACGGAAGACCATATAATGCAGGCTGAAGTTCTCAAAATCACTGTTGGACAACTCCTCGAGATCGAGCCCATGCCTGTGCTTAGAGAGGATGAAATAAAACGGAAATATGTCCGAGGCCAACCTTTGGTCGAGCCAGACAAGGTCAAGAACCTCCCAACGAGAATGTATGAATTGCATCAATGGTACATGAACATTACCAAGATTTCAGATCAATTGTCCCTCATGGTGAATGTCAAGGAGGATCATTACTTCCATGAGAAAGCTCTGTCCGTTGAGTATTCTGAACTATTTCAGTTATACAATCAAGACGCACTCGACAAATCTATCGTCAGTTGCTATTGTCTATAAGTGATTTCTTTCTGTAATTTAAGTCTCAAGCTAGCTGTAGTGATCCTTTTGATCGTCAATCATTGCCTGTAATTATCCTCACTATATTCTTTTCTATGGTATTATGCAGGATGAAGATGTATGAAATGAGAAAAGCTGGACGCTATGGCATTGGGTTCATTGACCCAAACACCGTTAATGAATACACATGGCGGATAAATTGACATCATCAAAAGGACGTAGAGGAAAACATGCTAGAGTTCTTGAAGCGCCTCAAATACAATGAAGATATACTACTTCCTTACAACTTCCAGTGACTCACACTGTCTTGTACTACAAATTCTCTGTTTTTGCCTACTAGCTAGCTACATGTTTTTGCTTACATATGCCCGCTTAATTAAGACATGCAAACGTGTGTGCATGCAGATTTCACTGGGTCTTGTGTATCATTAAAGTTGACGACGGAACAGTTGAAATACTGGACTCACTACTCAAAGTTAAAACTGACTATAACATCTTGTTTGGGATAGTCAACAGGTAATTTCAATCATTATTAACTATATATCTCGGCCTATTTAGTTCGTCATTTCATGATATGAACTATTTAATAACCCCTTTATTCATTTTCTTTGTCGGCGGGCAGGGCTTGGGAAAGGTTCATCAGCGTCACGGAAGGCGAATGGAAAAAAAAGCTTAAATGGGGAAGACCCAAGGTAAGTAATTAAGTAGTACTAGCTAGCTAGCTAGCTGCCATCTCTTTAATTATCATGCTTGATTAATTATTATCTGATCAAATTCCATTCTCGTAAAGGCCCTGAAGCAGGCGCAGGGGACTGATCTGTGTGCATTCTGCGTTTGCGAGAACATTCGCATGATGGCGTCCGAAAGGAGCACATCTCAAAGACAGGAATGGGTACGCTTGTCAGAACACTATTCACAATTTTTACACCATTATCGATATCTAGTCACACAACTAATACACATGCATATTGATCTCCTTCTTAACAGTTCAGAGGGGTGCGGGAGAAGCTCCTAGAAACGGAGCGCGTAGAAGTACTTCAAGAGGAAATAGCGGGATTTTTGCTCGACCAGGTCATAAATCCGAAGGGAGAATACTATTACCCGCTACCGCCCCCATGAAAACCACTTCCAATTGTCATCGTGCTCCGAAGGCACCAATTAGGCTAATGCCACTGGCTCCGAAGGCAACATGCATATGTAGGAGAAATTGTATATAGCTAGCTATACATTTGTGTATGTGTGAATTAATTAATATGGTGGTTTGTGAGACATTGATGATATATATATGCATGATTGGTTCTACTAGAAATTCTGTTTATATATATATATATATATATATATATGTATATATATGCATAACGTGTACAATGCGTAGTATCGTAAAATACCAGCAAACGAAAAAGAATTAAAATGGAAACACAAAATTAAATGAAAAAGAAATCATAAAACTAAAAAAACCCCAAACCTTATAGTACCGGTTGGTATTACCAACCGGTACTAAAGGGCTCCAGCCCCCCGGAGCTAGCTCGTGCCACGTGATTGCCCTTTACCACCGGTTCGTGCTGAACCGGTACTAAAGGGGGGGGGGCCTTTAGTGCCCACACTTTAGTGCCGGTTATGGAACCAGCACTAAAGGGCCTTACGAACCGGTGCCATTGCCCGGTTCTGCACTAGTGACACAAGAGTGCTTCAAACTAGCACTATACATTTGGTAGTGCTTCAAAATAGCAACATGCATTTGAAGGAAAATAAGTGATTCAAAGTAGCACAAGTTCATGCATTAAAAAATTGGAAGTTTCATGAGTTTCATTGTTTCATATACTAGTGGGGACTTTACATTATATAACTTGTCTTACATATTCCAATGGTGAACCTCCTCGAATGAACTGTAAGTGTTTATGAGCAAGCAAGTTGGATACACGCCATTACTCCATACGAGAGCTTAAAGGGGAAAATTAAAAAACAATATAGAAGCCAATTTTATATCAAAAGTAGGCAATGTGACAAAGCTAGGCCACCTGACAGTCCAAGAGGACCAGACGCCTGGAGTACGCGCATGCCCCACATGGTCTCCCCTAGCCCCTCTTATTTGTAGCTAGCTTATGTACACCTAAGAAAACCCTTCTTGTATTTTTCACATAATTTTTCTACTGCCACCACGTCACGTTCCAATGTGATTTTATTTGACCTTGTTGTGTCAGTTTGCCTAATGGGAGAATCTTCGTCTTCGACCCCTTTTGTCGACCCTCGCTCCCCCATGATGATGTAGGAGTAGTCCACCCTCGAGGCAAGGGGTTTGTAAGTTGTAGTGTTGTGTCATCAATCTCTCTTTCTTGATCATATGAGTTGTATCCATGATTGTGATCTTGAGCATTGATGGTAATAAGTTGAATTATATGACGTAGTTCTGGTGATGAATTTCTTTATGGGTTGAATGTTGTTCATGTTATATTGAACTCCTGGAATTAATGAGATCATATGATTAATATCTACTATAATTTTTGCACACACTTTAGGAGACATTGGGTAACTCTGGATTAAGATTAGAAAGATAAGATATCATGTGTTGATTGTCCAGTATAATTTATGGGTCACCTCAGGTGACATTTGGGTGCCCAATTGATTAAGATTATAAAGACAACTTTTAGGTAATGCTTTATCAATCCTATTTTCATCAAATGAAAAGGTGGCTTTCGGTGTGATCTTTACCACATCTAGTGAAGTTTTATCGAGTATTTTAATGAAGTTATTGGTGTTGAGAGTTGACACCAGTGAACCAATGAAATCCAGACCTAGTTTCCAACAAGTATAACCTTGTTTCGTTCTTTTTTTGCGGGTGAACCTTGTTTTGTCCACTTGTGCACCTTATTACCTTGGTGTTTTTATTTGTTCAAAAACTACAAAATATTTTCACCAACATAATATCAATTTGCAATCCAAATTGTCAATCTCTTCGCCGAACTAGTGTAGCTATACAATTGACAAATGTATTAGGTGTATAAGGGGCACAAGAAACTATTTTGTATTTTATTGCAGGGTTGCTTCAAAAGGTAATACTATCATCCTACACCTCTCATGGATTGAAATTTTTTCAACCATCTACTTGAGGGAAATTTGGTGTTATCCTACAATCCTATGCACTTGGAGACCCAACAATTATCTTTCAGAATAGAAGTGTGTGGTATACATCATGCCTCGCCATCCCCTGGTCTCCGCCCGCTGCCATGTCGGCTCCGCCCCGGCCATCCCACTACCCACTACCCCCTTGGGTTCTCCATTTGCCTAGCAATGACCTACATTCCTGTTGGGGAACGTAGCTTGCAATTTCAAAAAAATTCCTACGCTCATGCAAGATCTATATAGAAGATGCATATCAATGAGAGGGGGAGAGCATGTCTATGTACCCTCGTACACTACTAGGGAAAAGCCTATACACAGAATCTTAGCAGCAGCACGGCTCAAAAAGGAGCGCTGCTGCTAATTAGTAGTAGTGAGTGTGTGGGAAACTCGCTGCTGATAAGCTTTTAGCAGTAGCGCGCTCTGTGTAAACCGCGCTGCTACAAATATCCACCGGCGGTGTTCACCGAGCTCCATTTAATAGTAGCGCTGTTGCCCGAACCGCGCTACTGCTACGGATGTAGTAGTAGCGCGCTTTTACCGGGATCACTGCTGCTACATTTCAAATTGGCAAAAAAATTTGTCACTGTTAGCAGTAGCGCCGTTGCCCAAAGCGCGCTCCTGCTAATTCTTTAGCAGCAGCGTGTTTCTTCTCCCGCGCTACTGCTAACCCGCACCAACCCATCACCTTTCCCCACCCGTGCCTCCCCTCCCCCTCCTCTCTTCCCTTCCCCTACCTCCCCCACATGCTCCCACTCTCACTCTTCTTCTTCTTCCTCAATACTTCTCCCGCATTACTCTTTCTCTTCTATCCACCTCTCTCTCTTCATTACTCCTACCTAACTACACCACCTCCATTAATGCATCTCCTTTCTCTTTTTCCTTTCCCCTCCACTAGTTGAAGTTGTCTCCTCCCAAATTAGCTAGCTAGGTAGATGTAGCATTTAGTTAAGTGACCTATTTGCCCCCTAACTAGATCTATCTTTGTCAACAAGAGCTTTGTGCACTTTTGATCTTCCTACAACATCATCTCCACCGTGTGCTCGATCTCGATCGAGATAGAGGTGATGAATATTTCATGCTTTTGCAAAATGAAAATATGTTTATGTGTGTGTGATATGTTTGTGGAAATTGTGTGTGTGGCACGCCAAATTGTGCTTTTGAGTTGCCTATGTTTTGCCAAAATGTCGATTTATTTCCGTTTCGGTGAATTCCGGGCAAACTCTAGATCCATATATGTCCTATTTTTAGGGAAGGTCATGCCAAATTTTTGTATGACTTTGATGCATGCATGCATTTTTATAATCAATTTGTTTATTATTACCATGCAGAGTTGACGATGGTCAGTGGAACGATGGTGGACAGGTGGTTGCGGTCGGCGGTGCAGGACATGAAAGAAAATAACCGGACAGAGGTTTTATGTCCGTGTCGAAAATGCAAAGGAATAGTTTGGCTCGACCCCCATGACGATGGTCGTGTCGAAGTGCACCTGCTCATGACTGGTTTCATGGATGGCTATACGCGGTGGATAATTGAAGATGAGGATGACGATGTTGAGGATGCCGACAATGTTGAAGATGAGCATGACGAAGAGATGATCGATAATGGCGGCGGGGAAGAGGCCGGACATGGCGGCGGAGAAGGGGCCAGACATGGCGGAGGAGAAGGGGCCGGACATGGCGACGGAGAGAACGGCATGGACTCCACGCAGTAGAGTTCGTCGGTACTAAGTTCAATCGTGCGGGACCCTCATGTTCAAGCATTGCTTTGCAAGGAGACGAGTACTGAGAGAGCTGCTTCTAGAGAGGGGGCTAAGCTCAACTGGTGGTAGACTCGAACACTCCATTGTATGATGGTTGCAATCTTGAGGTGACCCGCTTGAGTTTCACGCTCCAACTCCTGAAGACGAAGGCTAAAAACAAATGGACCGACACTAGCCTCGATGAGCATCTCAAGTACCTACAGGATGTTCTTCCCGCGGGTAATCTATGTCCTACTAGTGTTGATGAGGCCAAGAAGATCGTGTGCCTTCTTGATCTGCCACACGTTAGATACCATGCATGCATCAACAATTGCATAATTTATCGGAAGGAGCACGCGGAAAAAACAAGCTGTCCGGTGTGCAATGCTTCTCGATACAAGAAGGCCGAGAAGAAATGTCCCCAGAAAGTTGTATGGTACTTACCGATCACTCCCCGTCTCCAGAGGTATTTTGTAGATCCCAAGGAAGCAAAGCTAATGCGCTGGCACGCGGAGAGGAAGAAGCCCGATGATGAAGATGATCTGAAGCTGAGACACGTGAAGGATGGAAGCCAGTGGAGAGCGTTGAACATCTTCTATCGGTATTTTTAATGTGATGCAAGGAACATCGTGCTCGGCACGTGTACCGATGGCATGAATCCGTTTGGCAACCAGAACACCAACCATAGCACATGGCCCGTGTTTGTATGGATGTACAACCAGAACACCAATCCGTTTGTGCATGAAATCGAAGTACATTCACATGAGCATGCTTATTCAAGGGCCGAAACAACCAAGAAATAATATTAATTTATATCTGGGGCTACTTCAAGAGGAGTTAGACACGTTATGGAAAACACCGGCCAAGACATGGGACGCCAGCAAAGGTGAGTATTTCAACATGAGAGCTGCGCTGATCACGACAGTGCAGGACTATCTCGATTACGGATATGTGGCAGGCCAGGTGTGCCATGGATATTGCGGATGCACGCAGTGCATGGATGATACGACGTCTCAGCAGCTAACGTCAAGGAAAGATGGCGGGTCTGGGAAAATCGTGTACATGGGGCATCGAAGATGGCTTGAACAGGACGACCCGTGGAGAAACTATGGAGATCTATTCAATGTTCACGCTGAGCATCGAGGACCTCCACGTAAGCGGAGCGGTGCCAAAATCGATGAGCTGTTGAAAAACTGGAAGGAGTGCCCCGCGCCGGGAAAGACGATGAGAAAGGCACCGGAGCCGCTGCTAAAGGTATGGAAGACGAGGTCTGTGTTCTGGGACTTGGAGTACTGGCACAAACTCGATACACCTCATTGCCTTGATCAAATGCATATCTGTAAGAATGTCCTTGAGAGCTTGCTCGCAACAGTGATGAACATGCCGGATAAGACCAAGGATGGGCCGAAGGCAAGAAAAGACTTGCAAGATTTGAAAATTAGGGAAGATCTGCACATGGCGCCCCGTAAAATGTCAGACGAGACAGAGACGGAGACAGAGGCATGGGAGAAGAAGGGCAAGAAAATAAAGAAAGAGGATTATTGCCCCCCTTCTTGCTTCACCTTAAGTCAGGCTGAGATCAATGCCTTCTTTAAGTGCCTTACCGGAGTCAAAGTTAGTTCCGGTTACTGTGGCAAGATAAGCAGATATCTAGACACGGACAAGAAAAGGTTCAGCGGGATGAAGTCTCATGACTGTCATGTGATGATGACGCAGATACTACCTATTGCCCTTAGAGGGATAATGGACAAGCACGTCCGTGACACGCTTATTGGTCTCTGCAACTTTTTCGATGTCATCTCTCGAAAGTCGATCAGTGTGAAGCAACTCCAAAGGCTATAGGAAGAGATCATTGTGATACTAAATGAGCTTGAGATGTACTTCCCGCCCACGTTCTTTGACGAGATGGTGCATCTGTGTGTCCATATTGTATATGACATAATAGACCTGGGGCCGTCATTCCTGCACAACATGATGCCATTTGAGAGGATGAATGGGATCATCAAAGGATTCGTTCGTAACATGTCCCGTCCGGATGGAAGCATCAGGGCTATTTGGCACAAGAGTGCATCTCTTTCTGTGAGAATTTTCTATATGGTGCAGACCAGCCGCCTAGTGTTAGTGTTGGTTTGCCCGTTAACAAGCACGATGGGAGGCTCGAAGGAGATGGTCACTGCAACGGTCGCAGGGAACTGCACGTGGCATACTCAGATCGATGCAGCGACTTTGACAGAGCAAACTTGGTAGTGCTACAACACCTAGACGAGGTAGATCCTTTCGTGGCACTGCACAAAGAAATTATCGCAAAGAAGTATCGTGACCGGGGGGTATGTAGGACGGACACCGAAGTTACTAGAGAGCACAACTCCACTTTCCTGCATTGGTTCAAAGAGCATATTATTGCTAATCCTCCGGAGGAGGGCTCTAAGGACGGATTGCTCATATACGCCTTAGCACATGGCCCCTCGCCCAACCTCGTAACCTATCAGGCATATGATATCAACGGATAGACGTTCTACACGGAGGCCAAAGATATGGACAGTGATGATCAGAACTCAGGGGTGACGATGGAATGCATGACCGGCAGCGACAACGGCGCAACTGAACGATTTTATGGAAGGGTCGAGGAGATCTGGGAGCTTGACTACTCAAGACTGCACAACACGACGATGTTCCGTGTCAGATGGGCTAAGAATGTCGAAAGAGAAAGCCGGATTTTCACTACCATGACTATACCCGACGCCAAGAGCGCTACCGTGAACGCTATCGCAAAAAATGAGCCATGGGTACACGCTAAGCACGTGACACAATGCTTCTTCGTAACTGACCCGTGCAATCCCAGCCGTGTTGTCCTGAGGAGAGGCAAAAGGAACATCATTGGAATGGATGGAGTCGCCAACGAGGAAGACTATGACCAGTACGGCAACCCAATGAGGGAAGATGACGATGATGATGAAGTATACGTCAAAAGAAGAATCAATACTACATTACCTAAGAAAAATCGTACTCCATGGAAAAGGCAAAGTCACAATGAGGGGCTCAATTATTCTTCGACGAACAAGAAGGGAAAGAAGCTGACTCAAAATCGAAAACGTCAGCACTGAGGAAACTTATGTTATCGGTCAAATGATGTAATATATATATATATGTTCCTATTTTGTATACACACTTAGCCATTATTATGCATGGGTCCAATGATGTGTAATATATATGTTCCTATTTTGCATACATATTTAACCATCAAGATGCAATATATATCACCCTCCCTTCGTTCACTGCCCTCGGGAAAATAAAGTGGGATAAAATAAAGGAAAAGAAAAAGGAAAACTGGCAGTAGCGAAGGTAGTAGCAGCGCGTTTTGCCTAAACCACTACAGATACTGAAGTTAGTAGAAGCGAATTTCGTATAAAGCGCTACAACTACTAAAGGTAGTAGCAACGCGTTTTGTCCAAATGCGCTACTGCTACGTCCACTTAACCCAAAATTCTCACCCGCCCCGCTTCATCCCGCCTCCCCCCCAAAATCCCCACTCTCCCCCGTCGCACCACCACGCCCGACCCGGTGCCGGCGCTCGCCCCCGACTCCGGCGCCGGCGCTAGC